>NW_008677657.1:40497-47729 GCF_000695815.1 Acanthisitta chloris | reverse complement strand
GCTGCGACTTTGGCAAGGGGACTTGTCTACAGAACACGAGTGACAGGCCATGTGCCGCCCCGGGGCACTCTCGTGTGCAGGGGAGCGGAGGCAGGAGCAGGGCATCTCCCTGGGGCTCCGCGCGCTGGGAGCAGCAGCTCCTGCATCCCGCTATGCAGAGGGGTGGGCAGGAGCGATGACCCGGGTGTTGTCCTAGCACGGGAGGGACTGGCAAAGGGAAGAGCAGGGTCAGGAGGCACAGGGAGCACAGGGAGCAGAGCGGACAGCTCCCCGACGCTGGGGTTAGCCACGGGCCCGGCGATCCTGTGCCGCGGCTCCGTGCGGCCACGCTGCGGTACCCGGGGCCAAGCAGCTGCACTGAAATATTCATGCCAAGCTCGCTTTGAAGACAGCATGATTTCTTGGAAACTTGCTGCGTGTCTTAAATGGAGCTGTCTGCTCTGCACGGCTGTCTGGGCATGACGGGAGCACACGGGGTCCTGCGGGGCTGAGGAGCAGCCAGGATGCAGGAGGAGTGGCCACCTTTGGGGTCTGTGACATTCACACAGTGGCCAAGCATGTGTCACGCTGCTGATGGCCCAGGGGACACCCCTCGGCGTGGCCACGCTGCTGTGGGGACAGTGCAGTAACAGAATCCCATCCCAGGTGATGCCCCAGGAGCACCTGACCCCAAATTAAGATGTGCCGAGTGCTATGAGATGCTGCTGCTTGGTGTTGGTGCTGTGAGGGTGGGACAGACAGCATCAGGGACATCAGTGCCATGGTGACAGGGTAGGAGGTGATGGAGAGGGATCTGGCAGGTAGCATGGAGGTGTTGGCAGTGGACAGCCCAGGCAGGTGATGCTGGAGGTGCTGATGTGGTGGCTGCAGGGTGAGAGACGGTGGCAGTGTGACTTCCAGGGCTTCTACGTGGATAAGAAGCTGCTTTCTGTGCTGTGCTCCAGAGGTTGTGATAGGAGCCCAGTGCTCAGCCCATCCACCTGGACAGGATGCTGAGACCTCCCCAGCACAGAGCTGATGCTTGTCCCTGGTGTCTCCCAGCCCCAGAGCCTGATCCAAGTGTGGGGCTGTGGTTGTGGGTGTACACTGGGAAGAGGACTCTGAGTGCTCACATGGATCCCATGCTCTGTGGTGACCCCAGACTGGCCCTGTGCTGCCTCAAACTCAATCATCCCTGGTTTTATCACTCTTTTGGCCACTTTTGGCATACAGAAGTACTGGGGCTCCTAATGGCACCCCAAATATGAGAAAAGCAGACCTGCCTTCATCCTGGCCAGAAGAGCCTGAGAGCTGTCTGTACACAGCTCTGCTCTGCAGCCCACCAGAACAGAGCACAAATCCCAGTGTAATTTGCTGTCCCTCAGGCCTCTCAGTATTACTGCTTTCCAAATGTCTCTCTCCCAGTCTCCATGGTGTTAAATTATATTTCCCCAGCTGGATTACTTTGCATTTGTTCAGAATGAATTTCATTTGGCTATTTCCTTCCTATGCCTGACCCTTCTTTCCCAGTGCATTATCTTTTAGCTCTTTGTCCTCACCAGGATTTGCAGCACCTTCCCATTTCATATCCTCTGCAAATTTAATTAACATGCTCTTTACCCTCCCTCTTTCAGATCAAATGAAGATGTTAAAGGAGAGCAGACCTGGCACAGATCTAACCACTAACCACTAACAACAATACAAGTACCTTGCACTTAAATTATGCACTTGCCATCAGAAGATTTCAAGGGCCTTTGCTGAACTGGATAAGTATAATTATTAAAGCTGGGAACTCCACTCCACTGGGGAATTTAATATTTGAGGTCTGCTTGAGGGCATATGTCTTGTTGACTGTTGTGTTGCCATTGGCCTTGACAGTCCTGGGATAGATATCCCTGTGGTGTTGTGCCTGTCACACCAGTCTGGACACAGAGCCCCTTGGATGAGGGATCCCAGCTGGAATCTCTGGGTTCAGAAGAAGCAAAACAGTGACCTGGCAGCTGGTTTAACAGTGTCATTTGTTTGATGCCAGCAAATGACTCAGTGACATGTTGCAGTTTGGCTGAGTTAGGAAATACAAGATGCTTCAATCCTTGGCTGTAGCCATGCAATGGGGAAACAGAGGCACAGGGGGCAGGGATTGTGTGTGAGGCACAAGGGCTGGGATTCACCTGCTTTTGGCTGATGGAAGGGGGTTCCAGGACTTCTGGACAGCCCCTGGGGAGGATCACTGCCCTGGGACCTCTGGGGGTGGAGGAAAGCCCCTTGGTCAGGGTTGAGTTCTAAGGATGAGTGAGTCCAACCTCATTTTCCTCTAACCAATCCCCTAAGGTTGGATGCTTCCCCTCCTCCTCCTGCTTCCTGCATGGGGAGCACAAACTGCTTCTTCCCATGGGGATAGCAACCCAAAAAAAAGACTCTCTAATATCCTGCTTTGGCTTCATCTTAATAGTGACACACAACTGTGTGGCAGCTTCAGCATAGAAGAGGTTTGCAGGACATAGTGACTGAATTCTTTGCATGGGAATGGCCTTTTTTCCCCCCATTTTTCATCATTTAGCCACTAAATGTTTTCATCATGTTACTGTTACCTTGATGATGAATAATATATACTACTCCTGCTCTGTGTGACACTAGCCTCAAATCTCAGTTGCATTATGTGCCAGCACATGCAAGCACACAAACCCACTACAAAACCTTCTGCTCTGACCTCCTCCAGCAACAACAAGCTCAAGAGCTGTCACTAACTGAGTGGGATGATGTATCAAGAGCATCCTGAAAGGTTTATACCCTAAAAAGAGGTTTTACTGTACTCACTGCTTAAACTTCCTCACCTTTATATTGTATAAGGCAATAAAAGTTGTCCTCAGCCCAAAGGAACCGAGTCTAGAGGTGCCAAAAGTGAAACCCCATGGATACAGGTTGGGTGCAACATCAGCATCCCTGGAGAGCCTCTTCCTAAAACTTGTCTGGGGCTGGAAAACCCTGCAGTTGGTCCTTGGAAGATCTTGCATGGCCTTTCCTTGGCTTGGGTGGAATTTGTGCCTTCCTGGTGATGCCCACAGGCTCCCAAAGTTCACCTCTGCCCCAAGCTCTGCCTTGCAGGAGAAATACTGTTATCCCATGGCTGTGCAGCCCCTGAGCCAGGCATTAGTCCTTCTGGTATTTTTCTTTCCTGATAAGTCAGCTCATATCCTTGATTTTCACAGCAATATTTCAGAGAGGCTAAGCAGGAATTTAGCTGCTGTTTATAACATGAGGAAAATAAACCCCAATGTCATTTAAGGAGAATATTGATGTGGCACCGAATGAGGCTGAAGGGAGTGTGAAATTCCAGCTGGAAATTGGTAGTGCCTTTCTAGCACTGGAGCAATGAGCTCTCAAACTGCCTCCTCCTGAGAATAAGTGGGATTAAGAATCCAAATTTCTCATAGGATAAACCATCCTTCATCCAGCAAAAATGACCTGACACTGATGGAGGTTGAATTTTGTAGCCTTGGTAGCCTCTGGCCTGAGTTTGTGGGTCAGATCTGCCAGAGCAGCTGTGGCTGCTCCATCCCTAGAAGTGTTCAGGGCCCAACTGGGTGGGACTTGGAGCAGCCTGGGCTAGTAGAAGGTGTCCCTGCCCATAGCAGGGGGTGGAACTGGATGAGCTTTAAAGGTCTCTTGATAGCAAGAGACTCCTGTCCCTAATGGTCTCTGCTCACACACTTGAGACCCAGGTGATGCTGAAATCACTGAGCATCACAGATACATCCCTGGGAGCACAGAGGAGCAGGATCAGAGCAGTGGATTTCACTCTGCCATGTGTTTGTACAGGCTGAGAGAGTTGGGGCTGTTCAGCCTGGAGAAGAGAAGGTTGTGTGGAGACCTCAGAGCAACCTGCCAGGAGCTGAAGGGGCTCCAGGGAAGCTGCAGAGGGACTTTTATTAAGAACTGCAGTGACAGAACAAGGGGGAATGGGTTAACACTGACAGAAGGGAAATTTAGGTTAGATCTTAGGAAGGAATTGTTCCCTGTGAGGTTTCCTGGAGAAGCTGTGGCTGCTCCATCCCTGGAAATGTTCCAGGCCAGGTTGAATGGGACTTGGAGCAACCTGGACTAATGGAAGGTGTCCCTGCCCATAGCAGAGAGTGGAATGAGATGAGCTTTCAGGTCCTCCCAACCCAATCCAATCTGTGATTCTATTCTGTGATGTGCCCCAGGTGGCTCCTAAAGCAATGAATGCCATACCCTAACACTGATAACTACCAAATTAACCATTAGTTAGCAACTAGTATTCCCATTTCTGCTTTCTAAAGGAGTTTCCTTATTCTACATAATGAGGTTGGACCTTTTGCTGTTTTCTCTGCCTCTGCTTCAGCCACATTTTCAATGCACATCAGCAGTGCCACCCAAGCTCCCACTCAGGCAATGAATCGGATGAGACGATGCAAGCGAGTCCCCCCAATTTCCCCCTCAATATGCACCTTTCCAGCACAGTCAATTCTCTCCAGGTTTGCAATATCCACCCTCATCTGCACAGAGCTGCTGAGGGGCCACTCTGATGCTCATGCTGTGCTGGAGATGGAAGATAGCGTGTCTCCCTGCATATCAAAGTCAGGAGTTTTTGCTTTTTCTTGCTGTTCCCTGCACAGTTTATTATCAGAGAGTTGTGCCAATCTCCTGTGAGATTGGCACACTGAGTCTCAGCTGCACACAGCCACACACACTGCCAGGGGCTGAGACAGGCACTGATGCTGCCTTTGAGTAATTCCATCCAGGTAAAGTGTCTTGACTGTGAATTGGCCCTTTCTGAGTGCCAATGTATCACCCCTCTGGAGCAGCAGCTCCTCCCACGGCTGGAGGAATTCACATGGCTTGGTTGGCAGTGGGAAATGCCCATTTCAGTGTCTGCCTTGGAGAGCAGGGAGGAAAACTGGGAGGAATGAGGTGGGAAGCCCCCAAAATATCTGATAGCTGTGGGATGGGAGCAACTGCTTCTTGGGCAAAATGTGGGCAACCTCAGCTCTGAGTAGCTCTCAAATTCTCACTGCAGTGAATTTCATTTTGTCCTCTTCAATTATTAATCCAGCAATGAAATTCCACCCCCTGTGCCAGGCCTCAAAGCCCCAGGCAAGGGCTCACGTGACTTTTAGCTCCCACTACATCACACAGGAGCCTGAGTGCAGGCTCCATAGCACAAAGGTGATGGGGCAGTCCCAGGGGAGACAAAGGGAAGCTGGAGGCACTTGTGTCCATAGCTCATGAGATGCACTTTTGTCCCTGAGCCTGTGGGATGCACTTGTGTCCCTGAGTTTGTGGGATGGACTGATGTCCCTGAGCCTGTGGCATGCACTTGTATCCCTGAACTTATGGGATGCACTTGTGTCCCTGAGCCTGTAGGATGGACTGATGTCCTTGAGCTTGTGGGATGCACTTGTGTCCAGGCCAGCTTGGGGCAACCTGAGATAGTGGAAGGTGTCCCTGCCCATGGCTGGTCCCTTCCAATCCAAATCACTCCAGGATTCTCTTACTCTGTGATTTCAGTTTGCCATTTGAAATGCTGGAGAGCAAGAATTTCCACTGACCTTCCTCCCCAGGGATGGGCCCTGCAGTGCACATCAGCATCCCCTTGTTTCCCAGTCCATCAAGGATCCACAGCTGGGTTTTAGTGGGTATTTACCAAGCCAGAAGCTCTGTATGTGCTGCTTTTTCTCTCCTCCTTCCCCAGGAGGTCATGTGTCCTGCTCCCTGCCCCTCCCTGCCCACTGGCATCTCAACACCACTGACTTTCCACCACTTTCCACTCACGCTGCCTCACCACCATGTCACTTACACCACCACTCATGTCACCTCTGCTTGTGGCCCATAATGCACAGTGTCACCTCGGCAGAGGATTAACCACAGAGAGCTTTAGAGCCAGCCATGCAGAAAGCAAAGCATATGTCATCTCTCCTTATGTTTACAGGAGAGAACATCACCTGGCATCACCAGAGACAAGGGCACATGTTGAGTGATCTCCTCCTTGGGAACTTGCAGCTCCAGCAGCCCAAGGACATCACCCCAGCAGTCCCACACACAGGTGGCTGCTGGTGGAGCTCACCTGAGCCTTGTGCCAGGGCAAAACTACAGCCATTCCCTTTGTCTTGGCACTCAGGAGGGGAAAACACATTTCTTCAGCCCACCACTAGCATAATAACACCTGAAAGCAGAGCCCAGCCTGATTTATCTGGTCCTTTCCCTGTTAGGGTGCTGAGGCATGGAATATTAGCCAGGGAGGTGGTGGAGTCACCAGCTCTGGAGGTGTTTAAGAGGCATCTGGATCTGGTACTGGAGGATATGGTTTAGGGTTTTGGGGTTACCGCAGTGACAGGGTAATGGTTGGACTTGATGATCTTCTCCAACCTTGATGATTCTATGGTTCTAAGGAGACTTCATTGCTGAGCAGTTGGCTGCAAACTTTCCATGCACTGCTCATGCCCTTTGCTGTGGCTCCTTTTCAACCCTGGCTCTTCCTATAATGTCTTTATCATTTAGAACTGCTCCTCCTGCAGTGTTTTTACTCTTCTATTTCACACCTCTGGACAGCTCTGGTTGAGATCTTTCAGCATTGCACCTCACAAGCCCTGGGAGAGTCACTGGTCCATTCATTTGGCCTAGAAAGCTATTGTAGATGGGCAGAGAAATATATTTATCCTTTTTAAGATCTTCAGCTTCCCATTGCACATCACACCCTGTGTGACTTTTGTCTCAGTCACAAGAATACACAGGACCTGAGAGCTCATCTCATTCCTCAGCTTTTAGAGCATTGTACTTGTCTCATCACCAGCTCCTGTGTCTGTAGCCTGTGTGTCACTGCAATGTGTTACTACCTGTCGTGGTGCTGGTAGCTCTCTGCTCCTCCTTCAGCCCCTGCAGTCCCTCACCTCGTGCAGTGACAGACTCAGGGAGAGCAGAGCAGTGCAGGAACCTCCTCCTACAGACCACTTGCCTCAGGGCTGGTTTAATATCCCAGCAGAGAGAGTTGTTCTGCTTTCCTTTCCATCACAGCAAGGGAAAGGCATCTTGAGGGGGATTGTCACCAGCAGATTGTATCCCTGATGGATCTGCACAGCTCCACATGGGCATGGACTTCTCCTCAGAGTGCCTGAGGGCCTCAGAGGAGCAGCAGCCTCCCTGCTGCAAGCAATGCTGCTCATCATCTGCCCAGTCACCTGCAGCCACCAGCGCTGCAGGGAAATGGGACTAGGTCTGATGTTTGGCCACTCTCA
>NW_008677657.1:32287-40473 GCF_000695815.1 Acanthisitta chloris | reverse complement strand
CTGTGCTCCTACAAGACCAGGATCCAGGCAAATGGCAGAGACAGGTCAAGGGATGCTGAATCACATCTGGACTTGTAAATCCTAAGTCTGTGTGTTATGAATGTTGAATACAGATTTGAACCTTTCTATCACATGCATATGTCATTAGTGCCATTACTCAAATAATGCAATCATTGAGTCCCAGGCTGGTTTGGGTTGAAGGGATCTTGAAGATCATCTAGTTCCACCCCCTGTCATGGGCAGGGACACCATCCTCTAGCTCAGGTTGCCCCTCTCCAACCTGTCCTGGAACACTTCTAGGGATGGAGCAGCCACAGCTGCTCTGGGCAACCTGTGCCAGTGCCTCACCACTCTCACAGGGAAGAATTCCTTCCCAATATCCTATCTAGCCCCGCTCTCTGGCAGAGAAAAGCCATTCACCCTTCTCCTGGGCTCAACCAGTTCCACCATGGGTAGGGACATCATCCCCCAGCCCAGGTTGCTCCAAGCCTCATCCAACCTGGCCTGGAACATTTCCAGGGATAAGGCAGCCAAAGCTTCCCTAGGTAACCTGTGCCAGTGGCTCACCACCCTTCAGGGAAGAATTTTTCCCCAGTATCCCATCCAACCCTGCCATCTGGCAGTGGGAAGCCATTCCCTCTTGTCCAGCCACTCCAGTCCCTCTCCAGCTCACTTGGAGGCCCTTTAAGCACTGGAAGGGGCTCTAGGTTCTCCTTGGAGCCTTCTCTTCTCCAGGCTGAACATTCCCAGCTCTCTCAGCCTGTTCAATGGCAGAGGTGCTCCAGCCCTCAGAACATCTCTGTGGCCTCCTCTGGACCTGGTCCAGGAGCTTGACATCATTCTCTTGTTGGGGACCCAGAGCTGGAGGCAGCACTGCAGGTGGGATCATATGAGGGAAAAGCAGAAGGGGAAAATCCCCTTCCTTGACCTGATGCCCACGTAATTCTTTGGATGCAGCTCAGAACATGGTTGGTTTCTGGACTGTGAGCACACACTGTTGGCTCATGTCCAGCTCTTCAACCACAAGAACAGAGGCAGGACATAGCTGAGGATTTGGGTACCAAAACTAGCCAGAGCTGCTGTCCTCCCCAGAGTGCACCACAAGAGACTGAAGGTGTCCAAGGAACTGCGTGTCTGTGTATGCCTCTCATCCCTCCATCCCTCCCTCCCTCCCTGTATCCATCCCCCCTTTCCTGTGCCTCCCACCTCTCCATGTCTGCTCACCCTAGGCCTGTGCAGTGGCTTAGACCCATTTGTGCTCATTTCTCTGTGTGGCTGTTAGCTCTGCTCTGCATTCCAGAGGGAATCTGAAGCTCTGTGGGCTTGCAGGAGGTGCCAGAGGCTGGGCAGGAGGCAGGAGAGGGGGAGCTCATGCATGTATCCCATGCAGAGTGCCTAGCACACCTGTAATGAGGCTGATTGAAGGCTGAGTGCAGGATGATACTGAACAATACAAGTAAGTGGTTTTAGTGTCAGCAGTCTTCAAACTTGCTGTCAAAGGGAACATTTAAACGATTTTCCTGCTACTCCAACGCACTCAGGTTATATTTATACCCAGAGAAAACTGGTGCTATAAATGTCAGCTTTGGAGAAGGGCTGGCTGCATCCATCACAGGAGGAATTAGGAAGTAGGGAGGGCTGATGAAGCATTGCCAACTGATGGACCTGTCGGGGAACAGCATCCCTAAGGCCTGAGCCATGCCAGGGGATGGGCCAGGCATGGGTGTGTGCCCTGACACCCTGTGTTTGCACATGCTTGCAGAGCCCCAAGACGGCCAGAGCTTGGAGAGGGAGGTGCCTCCAGTGTTTAAGTGCCAGAGAAGTAGAAAAAAATGTGATAATTGTGTTTTCTTGGAGTGGGAATCAAAATAAAAGAGGTTGTAAAGAATCCTTGCAATGTCCAGGGGCTTCATACTTCCTGATAGGCTTGTGCAGCAGCTTCCAGTGGCTTCCAGCCACCCTCCATGGTGTCCTTTGGGTGACTTTTGTCTGTCTCCAGCCTGGCTGGACATCTGCTCCCTGTTCTTCCCAACAGCCACACTCTGTGTCAGGTCCTTTGCTGCCTTTGGCCTGGCACTGCCCTTTGGAAAACCCTGGGGACCCTGATGGTCCTGCTGCCATCCCTGCAGGCTAACCAAGCCCACCTGGAGGGTGAGCTTGGTCCTTCTCTGTCCCAAGGGATTGGCTTCACCCTTTGGGTCTCTGCTGGAAGTGCTTGTCTGGGCTCCCAACTCCAGCACTGGCCAGGCTGGCAGGACTTCCAAAGGAACAGCCTTAAACCCTCTGGCAGGAATTCCCTGTGGAGTGATAGGGTTCCTCCCTTTTCCAGGGCATCTCCACCAAGCTCCAGCCACCCTCCAGCAGAGCTAGTTGCCTGTTCCCCAAAAGTGAGGAAGGTGAGAGACACACACTGGCATGTCTAGCACAAAGGGATACTGGGGGCTGGAGCAGCAGATGTCGGAATGGTGGAGATGGAGGACTTGGACTTTCTTATCCCTCCAGGCATGGCCTGGCACCTGCTGTTGAGGGAGTCAGAGCAAGCAGAGCATGTGAGGTGTGAAGGTGTGTGTGGAGGTGAGAGACACACAGGGAATTTCAAAAGCTTGGTGAATTCCTGGGATGTCCTTTGGGATCTTTCAGGTAATGAGAGATGATTCTCCAAGAAGCATTTGGTGTCCTGGAGCTCAGCCAAAGCAGAAAGTGGACATCCTGCAGCTCAGAGTTTGGAGACCCTCAGAGGGAAAGGAGGATTGGGTGCTTTTAGCATAAAGGCCTTTTCCCAATCCGGACATCTGTTTGATCATTGTCTCCATGCCTTGGCTCTACAGTAAAGTCAAGTGTGATTTCATCATACCTGGTGCCTGGAGAAGGTGTGGAGGTGCATATATTGCAGGAGAACAGCACTGAGGAAGTTGCAGAGCTCAGGTTTGGCTGTTGATGTAAGAAGAGATGGCACATCTGATGGCAGCACCCAACCATGGGCCGAGAGATGGCTGCTCCAGATCTCTGATCCACTACAAACCCTCTCTGATGGTTCAGCTCTTCAGAGCCTATGGTGGAATTTGCTTTTCCCCAGCAAACTTCCTGCCATATCCCTCCTTGCCTGCCCTTTCCCAGGCAGTGTGTAACCATGGGGAAGGTGAAATAAACAGCATGTTGTTTGCTGTTGCAAATTTGACAGAAATATGATCATGTATTCAAAGCTAATCTAGGTCAAATTGGCCCTGGCAGGTGAAGCAGCAGCTCACAGCTCCTGCTCAATGGAAGGACTCCCTGAAATGCAGCTAATTGCTGGGCAGAAAATACAAATAAACAAGAGCACAAACTTGCCATTCCCAAGAAGCTTTCAGATAGCAGCAGGAAATCATTCCTAGTTCAGTTAACAGGTTATGTTGACAAGTCTAAGAGCAGGAAAAGGTCAGCACTGCAGGGTGTGTGGGAGGGCAGGAGGGGATTCCAGTGGCAGATGCAACAGGAGCTCATCTCTGGCCTGAAAGCTCCTCCAGCTTTGCCTCTCCCCTTCCGTCCCTCCCCCGAGCATGTGCTGACACTGTGCCTCCTGCCTCCAAGCCATCTGCCCTTACAAAATGCTCTGGGAATGAAGCCCATGCATTCCACTGCCAAATCTGCTGCTTTGGGAAGGCAGAGAACAGGTCTGGGGCAAACAGCATCACTGCAGGACCCTCACCTTGGGTGGGCTCCAGCATAGAATCAGAGAATTTTAGGGTTTGGAATGGAGCTTAGAGATCATCCAGCCCCAACCCCCTGCCCTGGGCAGGGACACCTCCCCCCCCAACAGGTTGTTCAAGGCTTTAGCCAACCTGGCTTTGAACACTGCCAGGGTTGGGGCAGCCACAGGCTCCCTGGCAACCTCTGCCCGTGTCTCATCACCCTCACAGCAAAAACTTCTGCCTAAGATCTAACCTAAATTTCCCCTCCTTCAATTAAAATCCATTCCTCCTTGCCCTGTCCCTGCAGTTCCTAACCAAGAGTCCCTCTGCAGCTTCCCTGGAGCCCCTTCAGCTCCTGGCAGGTTGCTCTGAGGTCTCCACACAACCTTCTCTTCTCCAGGCTGAACAGCCCCAACTCTCTCAGCCTGTCCTCATAGGGAAGGTGCTTCAGTCCTCTGATCAGCTTTGTGGCCTCCTCTGGCCTTGCTGCAACAGTTCCATGTCCTTCTTATGTTGAGTGCACCTGATCCACATGTTCCATGTGGGCACCTCATTGAACTAACCTTGCTGCTAGGAGGAATCACCTCTGTCCATCCCACACATGTCCTGGACACCTCAGCTAAGCATTCTGCATCCACCTACTCCATGAAAATGATGAATTTGGATCATAGAATCCCAGACTGGTTTGGGTTGGAAGAACCTTAAATCTCATCTTGTTCCACCCGCATGTTCCACCAGCACAGGTTCCTCCAAGCCCCATCCAACCTGGCCTGAAACACTAACAGGGTGACCAGCTTAAAATAAAAAAGGTGAAAGGGCAACTTGATCAGTTTCTAAACACTTTCTGGGGAATAAAACTCTGATTATTTGTCTAGGAGCTAAAGCAAGAAGAGATCAAGAGCTGGAAGCAATACATCAGCAAATTCAGAATAGATGTAGAGGTCTAGATGGCAACTAACCACCACACCCCAGAGCTGGGATGATTTCCATTTCCTGGCATCATAATTGGTTTTACCCCAGGAAAAAATGTGGTTTATTTCAAAGCAAATTTGGCTGAGGAAAGTGGCAACACCACGATGTCCTATCAGGTCTTCAATGCTCTTTGTGCAGCAACATGTGCCCTTGGGCCATCACCATCTCTCTGCATTGCTCTGGGGTAAAAAAGTATAATCATTCAAAAAATGAACATTTTAGTGACTGTTCCCCACAGTTGCACTGGCAGTGCCTCCTGGCACTTGGAGCAAGGAGGGAAAGGGACAGGAATGGCCCTGGTGGGTGCTGGGGCCTGGCACTGGTAGGTACTGGTCCTGTCACTGCTGCAGCCCTGAGCAAAGGGAGTTTCTCAGTGGCCATGGTTTGGGGATGCTGCAGATCCTTCACACTTCATCTGCTGCTTCCTTCCAGCACAGGACATTTGGGGGATGTCCCTTCTGTGGTGTTGCTGAGGACAGAGGACAGGTTGGATGACACATGTCTCTCTCCAACAGAGCCCAGAGCAGATGCCAGGAAAGAGGGAAAAGACCAGGCAAGCAGAAACAACGTTCTCCTCTAATCACTCCCCATCCTCCTGCAAACTGCAGCTCAGGGACTGACTGGGCCAGGCATCATTACTGTGCTGTTAATCGCCCTCTGTGGGCTCCTCTTCCATCCCAGCTGCCCTCCAACCTGGGGGGATTGTTAATCTACCTATGTTCTCTGCACACTCTGCACTTCCCATAGGCAGGTGGAAATGAGCTCACAGCAGGGAGGTCAGGAGAGACAACCTCTTCTCTTCTGATGCACCACGGAATCCGAGCGGGGAGCGAGAGAGGGGAAGGATTCCTGGAGCCTGGGATCTTTTGCATGGCATCAGATCGTGGATAGAGGCGTCAGAGGGTGAAAGAGGAGGGTTGAAATAGGCACTGGAGGCTCTTGCCTGGATTCAGTGTCTGACAGTGTCAGGTTTCAGCGGGAAAAAGCCCCTTCAGGGCATGCCTAGAAAGAAATGCAGCTCCTGTGGAGGGGGGAGAAGCACCACCCTGCCCATACCCAGCTCAGCCTCTGCTCTCCAGCCACAGGGATGCCTCCAAGCAGTGTTGCCCACATCCTTACACAGCAATGCTTCTCCTGGGGTTGAGTTTTCCTGCCACCCCAAGCACCCCATCAGCATGAGGAGCTGCACGGCATCACTCCATCCTAATGCTGTGGGAAGAACAGGAGCACTGTGTGGCTCTAGGTTCACCCACACCACTTTGCTCCAAAGTGGGAGGGGAAGCTGAGCCCATATCCATGCCTAATGCCCAGTCACGGAATCATAGAATCATAGAATTTTAGATGTTGGGATGGAGCTTAGAGATCATCCAGCTCCAACCCCCTGCCCTGGGCAGAGACACCTCCCACCAGAGCAGGTTGCTCAAGGCTTTAGCCAAACTGGCTGTGAACACTGCCAGGGCTGGGGCAGTCACAGCCTCCTTGGACAACCTGTGCCAGTGTCTCACCACCCTCACGGGGATAAAAGGCTTTGAGTGCAGCAACATGTGCCCTTTGGCCATCTTGAACTGGATGGATCATCTCCCACAGTCCCAAGCGGCTACTTGAGAGGATCTGAATCCTGTGGGATTCTCTCCTTTCACTGCTGCAACTTTGTCCCATTCATAAGGCTTTTGCCTTCCCACTGTTGCAGCCAACCAGGGCACTTCCAGCTGCTCCCAGGCAGTCCAGGCCTGCCAGGGGATGCTCGAGAGATTAGTGCTTTCTCCTGACCTGAGCAGCTCACTGAGTCTTATTTTTGTTAGGGAGAGAATGGATTAGGAACTCCTATTTCTTGGTTGTAATCCTATTTCAAAAACCACCCTGAATCCCATGGCCCTAAGCTTGAGTGCCTCAAGCTTCTTTCCCAGCTGATATGTCAGGCACCTCCACCCTTCCTGTGCGTTTTGGGCCAACATGCAGTGTGTGGACCTGCATGGAAACACCTTCCCTTCCCTAAGGCTTGCACAGAGAAGTCTTCCTGCACCATGGCTCAGCTTTGGTGCCATTGGCCTGTTATTTCAGGCTCTGCACCAGAATCTGGTTCTTATCCATGTCCAGTCTGAACAAGAAATGCTGGTCATGCCTCTGGGGTCACTGAGATATCTCTGCTCTCTCTTCACCTTCCCAAAGCTTCCTGCATTCAGCCAGTTTCTTTTTTGTCTCCTTGCCAGTCAGTTTTTTGTCCTATATGCTTTCTTGCAGCAGCTGAAGCACCACAGGAGCAAAGCTGGAGCAGCAGAGCACCATGCCCTGCTCTGGATACCTCTCTGCTCCCTCTCCATCCCTCCTCACCAGCCACCACCTTTCTCCAAGCTTCTGTCCCAAGTGTACCTTCAGGCACACTCAGCACATTTGGTTTATGGAAGGGCTCAGATTTCCCATCGTTTGCTCTACCCAAAGGGGAGATATTGCCTGGAAAATGAGGAAATTCGAATGTCTTCTCAGCCACAGGACAAACCACAGCATTGTTGGGATTGCAAACCATCAGATGGGCCATGCCTGCAATGTATTATGTTAGGCAGGGGGGAACAGCTCCCAGGATTGTCTCACAAAACCTTCTCTGGCCTACCCATAGGGCTGCAGGCTGAGATTCACAGCTCCAGGAGCTCAAAACACCTCCACACCTCCTTCCATGGACTGCAGCTCCCTTGTCCTTGTTTTGTGGAGGTTAGTCCTCTTATTATCTGTGCAAAGATGTGTTTCTCAGAGCTCTGTTCCTCCGTGCTGTTGACTTGGTGATGTACTGACGCCCATTTTGGAGACACTCCTAGATGTTTCCCTACTGAGACAAGCCAGAAAGACAACCTAATGACTTCCCACATCTAAAAGTCCTGGTGGTCCTCATAATCTGCCATAAATCCCTGGATTCAGGGCTAGCGCCATGCTGAGACTGAGAATTCCTAAGGACACATGGAGCTGTGGGACCATAGGAATGAGATCATCCACTCAGATTTTGCTTGAACTGTTGCCATGGAATGCAGACATGGCAGAACTGGCCCAAAACTGCCCAAAGCCAAGGAGTTTTCCCCCATCTCCACCCTGAAAAGCCCAGTGGATCTTGCCAGTTGGTCTGGGAAATCTCATTTTCCATCTGCCTGACAATTTGGAGTATCCCAATGCAGGGCAGGGAATCTGAAGCCTTTGCAAAGTGCCGTGGCTTCATTTCTGAATCTCATCAATCTCCCTCTGGGCTCCAGGGCAGGTGTGAAATACAGGATGTTCCTCATGTGTCCTGGAGCTGGGCAGGATTTACTCGACATGAGGCTCTGGCTGCATATTCCTTATCTCAGCAACAAGATTTATAGAGGCTTGGAGATTTATTCTGCCTGTAAAATTCCCTTAAATGTAGGGATGAGTTGTGCAATGGCTATTGTTTGGGAATGCATTGTGTCTGCTGGCAGAAAAATGGGTACGGCTCTGCCTGAGCTCACACAGCTGCAGGTGTGAAGAGGCACAGAAGGGATGCAAGGAACCAGCTGCTGCTGCCAGGAGGGTGGAGAGAGG
>NW_008677657.1:31750-32262 GCF_000695815.1 Acanthisitta chloris | reverse complement strand
CCTGCTGAAGAGGGACATGGGCAAAGGGGTACCCAGCTGGATAATCCAAGCAACAGGGGATGCTGGAGAAAGCAGCTCTTTGAGTGTGGAGGGAGTGAGGGGCTCACAATGAGCCCAGCCCTGTGACAGCTGGGGCTGTACCACCATCCCACCCTTGGTCCTGCTGGTACCCAGACAGATGATCCCAGCAACAGGGAATGCTGGGGAAAGCAGCAGTTTGAGTGTGGAGGGAGTGAGGGGCTCATGATGAGCCCAGCCCTGTGGCAGCTCTGAGATAATCCCACCCTGGTCATGAGCAAGGGGGTACCCAGAGAGCTAGTCCAAGCACTGGAGAACACTGGAGGAAAAGGATGGAGGCTCTGTGATTCACCCAGCCCTGTGTCATGTCAGCTCAATTCTGCAGCACAGTACCCACTCAGGGCAGGCAGGGCATGTGGACAAGGCACAGACAAATAATCCAGGCAAGGAGGATGTTGGGGAAAGCAACTCTTTGAGTATGGAAGGAGCAAGGG
>NW_008677657.1:31459-31736 GCF_000695815.1 Acanthisitta chloris | reverse complement strand
ATGGGCCAGGGGCTACCTAGACAGATATTCCAAGCTAGGAGGACGCTGGGGAAAGGATGGAGGGAATCAGGAGCTGAACTCAGACCTGTGCTATGCCAGCTCAGTTGTGCAGCACAGCAGCTACTAAGGGCAGGGAGGACACATGGGCCAGGGGGTACCCAGGCAGATAATTTAAGCACGGAGGATGCCCAGAAAAGCAGCTCTTTGAGTGTGGAGGGAGCAAGGGGCTCATGATGAGCACAAGCCTGTGGCAGGTTTTGGGTAAACCCACCCTGGT
>NW_008677657.1:31030-31441 GCF_000695815.1 Acanthisitta chloris | reverse complement strand
GGGACATGGGCAAGGGGGTACCCATACAGCTAATCCAAGCAACAGGGGATGCTGGGGAAAGTAGCTCTTTGATTGTGGAGGGAATGAGGGGCTCACAATGAGCCCAGTCCTGGGGCAGCTGGAGCTGCACCACCATCTCACCCTGGTCCTGCTTAAGAGAGACATGGGCAAGCAGATTGATATTCCCAGCACTGGAGAATGCTGGGGAAAAAGGATGGAGGGAATGAGGGGCTAAACTCAGACCTGTGCTATGCCAGCTCAGTTGTGCAGCACAGCACCCACTCAGGACAGGCAGAGCACATGGGCTCCTGGCAGATAATTCAAGCAAGGAGGATGCCCAGGAAAGCAGCAATTTGAGTGTGGAGGGAACAAGGGGTTCGTGATGAGCACAAGCTCTGGGATAATCCCACC
>NW_008677657.1:9935-31020 GCF_000695815.1 Acanthisitta chloris | reverse complement strand
GGGGGTACCCAGATAGATAGTCCAAGCACTGGAGGACACCGGGGAGACAGGACGGAGGGAATGAGCAGCTGAACTCAGCCCTGTGGTGTGCCAGCTCAGTTGTGCAGCACAGCAGGCACTCGGGGCAGGCCGTGAGTGAGTGAGGAGTCCCTCCCAGCCCGGGATTAGGGCAGTGCAGAGCTCGCCGGGGCCAGGCTGCGAGCCGGGCTCGTTAGCTTGGCAGGCTCCGCGCGGGCTGGGGGAGGCGGCGCTGGGGCTCCCAGCAGAAAGGCTCTTTTGATGGAAACGAAAATGTTGGCTTTTGAAAAACCTGGAGCCGGGGAACGAGCCTCGGGGTTACCATGGAAACCCAGCGCTGAGCCTTGCCGCAGCAGGAGACACAGCCACAGTGTGTGTGTGTGTGTGTGTGCGCGGGTGGGGGGGTGCGGGGGCCGTTTTTTTTTGTGCGATGCCCAGCCGCGACAGCCGCGCATCCCTGCGCTCCGCACAGCCACCGGCTGTCCCAGCGGGCAGGGCAGGGCGAAAACCATCAGCTGGGGGGATGCTTGATGGGGATGGGCTGGGAGGGAGAGCACGGCTGGGCTGAGCCCAGCCCGGCGTGTAAACAAACCCTACGGCAGGGCAGGGCGAAAACCATCAGCTGGGGGGATGCTTGATGGGGATGGGCTGGGAGGGAGAGCACGGCTCAAATTATAGCGGCAGAACAATATGAGAGAGAGCCCTGAAAACCCCAATTACCGAAAAGCTAATTAATATGTTTTTAAACAAACATGATGGCGATGCTTCAAAGAGCATTAACACGGCCACAGAAGTTGCAGCAGGGTGGCAAAGCAATTGTGTAGCCCGTGGCAATGGGGTGGGAAGGAACCCAAAACAAGAGGGGAAAGGGAAAACAATTGCTTTGATACAGGCACAGCTGGGGAAAAGCAAGTGCTCTTTCCAACACTCAGCACAGGGACTCCCATATGCTCCCCCAACACCCTGCAGGGCTGCAGATCAATAGTCCTGGAGAAAAACAGGCAGAGAACAAGGAATGGAGAGGGGAAAAAAGAGTCAAATCCATTGCAGCAGCTCCCCCAGTCCTTCTAGGAAGAAGGACGTAAGCAGACAAAGGGATGCAAAGTCCAACCTTCCTGAAAGGAATGTGCCCCGGAAAGCTGACCCCTGAACAAAACAGCATCCTTGGAAAAACAATGCCGTTTAAATACACCGCTGATTGCCCCTGGGAGCCTGACACAATGCCCGAGCCTTAGCCCAGTGCAACACAGGAAACCCTGTGCCCTCTCTCAGACGCTGCTGACATGCAGCCCTGCACACCTCCAGGAGCTCATCCTGCCCGGCCACCTGGACACATCCAGCGAGGTGCTGGGGTGCAGACAGCTGGAGAAGCCCTCACACCAGTGACAGCACCAGGAAGCATTCCAGCAGCAGGCAACATAATCCATTCCAGCCCAACTGGAGCCCTCCCTGAGAAGAACCCGCGACCACGTCTCCAGCTCCAGATGTTCAATTACAAACTGAGGGAGGTGTTTGGCTGCCTCGGAGATTGAAGGCAAAAAATTGCTACATGAAGGAACTGGTAGAAAATCATCTGACAACACTGAAGCCGTGCACAGAGCTGTCAGGCAGGAGATAAAAATAACCAGGCTGCACCCAGGGGCTGGCAGGGGGAGCAGGACCCCAGCCTGGTACACTGCAGGGCTGTTGGGTACCAGAGAGGTGATGCCACCCGTGAGTGGGCACTGAGCAGGCACCCAGAGCAGGGCATGGCATGGGGCTGGAGGAAACAGGCAGTTACTGTGGCTCCTGGAATGCTTCCAAGCATATAGCAGCCTTCCAGTGCCTACAGGGGCTTCGAGAGAGCTGGAGAGGGACTTAGACAAGGGGGAATGGTTTCAACTGAGAGGGCAGGGATAGATGGGATACTGGGAAGAAATCTTCCCTGTGAGGCTGCTGAGGCCCTGGCACAGGTTGCCCAGGGAGTCTGTGTCTACCTCATCCCTGGCAGTGTTCCAAGCCAGGTTGGATGGGACTTGGAGCAACCTGGGCTATGGGAGGTGTCCCAGCCCATGGCAGGGGCGTGGAACGAGATGAGCTTTAAGGCCCTTTCCCACCCAAACCAGTCTGGGATTCTGGGATTCTGTGATTTCCCCTGACCCTTCTGGCTCCTGCCACGTGGTGCACAGACAATCCCCAAGAGAGTTGTTGTGTTTTGTGCTCAGTCTGACTTGGCAAATTTTTCTCCCAAGAATTTGTCAAGGCTTTTAGCACTGACACACATTTTCAGACTGAGGGTGGATTCTGTGGTTGGGGAAGGAGGATCCTGAAAACACATCATGTTGGTGGCCCAGGCTGTCAGCTGAAGTGTGGAGATGGCATTTCAATCCCTGGTGGGAGTTGTCTGTCCCTCTCTAACCCAGACAGGGATTATTTCTCTCTAGAAAACAGCAGCCCAGTAGTGGGAGGGTCTCAATGAGGAACTTCATTGCCAACTGATTTGGGTACTGTGGTGGGTCACACACTTACCTCTCCCATGGCCTAGAGGAGTGACCTGACTCCTGAACTATTTCTGCTGTCTCATTTTTTTGGAACCATCTTGAAAGACTTTATTTTCACTCTGATTCAGGCTAATGACTGAATTTTTTTTGGAAGGTGAATGCCTTTCTGTGTAATGAAATTTCTGCCACCACCTAACCTTCACAACCCTAGAGGCATCCTGGCTCTTCCTTGAGCCCACTAGAAAGCAACAACTTGCCTCTAGCTTACCACAGGGGCTGGTTGTGGGGAGGAAAACCCACCAGCCCACAGGCATGTCCCACACCACTGCTGGGAGCCTGCAGGTGTTTCTGCAGTTGAAGGGTATGCTTCCCTGCTCCCCCCATCCTTCCACTGCTTGGGATTGTGCACAGGGGTGCCTGCACCCCATTTCTTCTGGCAGTGTGGTGGTTTGGATGAAATCAAACCAATGCTCTAGCCATGTTTGCCAGGCTAACATGGAGTATTCTGCTTTGCCTTATGCTGCTGAATCTTCCCTTTCTCTCTCTGTATGCTGGGCCTGGATGTGCCAGGACACAGGGGATGCTGCAGCCATCCCAATCCTGCAGCCTGCCCTAAGGCTGCTGCCATCCCACTGGGTCCCTACTAAGTGCTGGAGCCAACTCTTGCTCTTGGCTCCCCTCTTGATAGGCCTACCCAAGCCTCAAATACCTAATTTTTGGGTCATTCCTTCACTTCCAGGCTCTCTGCCTAGGACCAGCTCCAGCAGGAGAACACCAGGGCTAAACTCCCACCTCCAGATAGCACAGCACAGGCACCCACCCTCACTTGAGTGTCCATATAGCTTCTCCTTGCTCCCAAATCTGTTGTTCCCAGCCATCCATGGGGTTTCCATCCCACCTGCCCACCCTCTGTCCAGCTCCAGGACCCAGAACAGTGCAGGCAGTGCTCAGAGGAGGCAGCCCCAGTCACACACCTTGTGCCAAGAGGCCTGGCCATGTCCAACACAGAGGAGCTGTCAGGTGGTTAATTAGGGCCAGCATTGCAGTCTATTAGCAGAGTTTTAGCTCACTGCTCCCTGTTTGGGATAACTGATGGGAGCAGGGAGGGAGACAGGCAGCAGGAAGCCTCAGAAAGGAGGATTTGTGCTGTGGCTGCTGTGGGGGAGTGAGATCACACACTGTTCCTCGCTGGGGTTTCTCAGCAGCAGAGAGTCTTATTCATCTCCTTCCCTCCTGCACAGGGAGCAATGGCCCAGGCAGAGCAGGAAGCAGCTGTGGCCTGGATTACCTGGGCTGATTCAGTGCCCCGATAAAGCCCAACTCCTTTGGAGCCCTCGGGGAGGAGGAAGGAAGCAGCACAATAGCCAAGGGCTGGAGGAAGGGTCCGTGCAGGAAGACACCCCTCCCTCCTTCCTAGCCCTCCCTCCTCCCCAGCCCTCCCTCCCTCCTATCCCTCACTGTGTGTCTTGGGATGTTCTCCAAGCAGCCCCTTCTCTTGGATGCCAGCCATACTGGAGGAGGGATGTGAACCACACTGCTCCTCGTTTCCCTCTGCTCCAGGTGCTGCAGGACTGAGCCCTCAAAGCACAGGTGACCAGCTCACCCTGAGGCACCCCAAGCAGATGCCATTCCACAAGCAGTCAAAGGACAGAGAACTGATCCTGCAGGAAGGAGCTTGGCAGAGGGTTGGCAGCAAGTGCTGGAGGTGTCCTGGATGGGGCTGTCTGCGGTGTGGCAGTGCCATACACATGGTAGCTGCCCCCTCTGTCCCACTCAGCCCACAAAGGGTGACCAAGGAGGAAGCACAAGGCACCACGAGGTACTCCAGCACTGCAGGGTATGCACCAGGAGGAGTTCAGACTGGATATTAGGGAAATTTCATCTCTGAAAGAGTTGCCAGGCATTGGCACAGCCCACGGCAGTGTCCATAAAACCAGACCCATAAACCCTGGAGGGATTTAGAAGATGTGTGAATGTGGCACCTGGGGACATGGGGAGCACCACCCACCTGGGAGAGTTCCATCCCTGGGGCAGTGTGCTACTGCTGGCACCTCTCCCTGGTGCTCCCTCAGCTTGTGGCTGGTGGTGGGGGGCAGAACTCCACCTCACGGTGGTGGGGTCACCATCCCTGGAAGTGTTTAAGAGGTGTCTGGGTCTGATGCTGGAGGATATTGTTTAGGGTTTAGGGGTTACAGAAGTGACAGGTTAATGGTTGGACTTGATGATCTTAAAGCTCTCTTCCAACCTCCATGATCCTGTGTTTAGTGGTGGCCTTTGCAGTGCTGGGAAATAGTTGAACTTGTTGATCTTCAAGGCATTTTTCAACCTAACCCATTCTGTGTTTCCTGCTGCAGTCAGCCCCTGCCTGCTGCCCACCCATCCCAAAGCACTGCAGATCCCACCTGCCTGTTGTGGTCCCATCCCAGGCAGCTCCTTTCACATGCTCCTCTCCCTCTCATCCTTCCTCTTTGTTCCTCCCTCTCCTGCTCTCATTCATGCAGATCTGCAGGGCTCCCTCTCTGCCTCTGAGCTGCCTCTGGAGGCCTCTCCCTCTGCTCTGCTCAGGTTATTACTTTTCAAATTTCCTCTTAAACAATGGCAAAACCTCCTGAGGAACTGCAGCACTCCAGGCAGAAATCCTTCTCCCCTCCACACAGGTTTCCTCGTGCAGGCTCTTCCCCTGCCTTCCCTTCAGCCCCCCCAGGAGCTGCAGAGGTGGAAATTCAGGCATTTGCCTGGATAGCTCCCAATAAGGAGTAGCAAACAGGAATGAAGCACAAAAGCTACCAGGGGAAAAATAAAAGCTCCTGATGCATTGCTAGGAGGGCTGAGGTGGGAACACTGCCTGGCAGAATGTGAGGAGAAAGGAGCAGGGAAGCAGAAGGATTCACCACCTTCATGTCTGCATGAGCACAGTGGGAAGCAGTGACTCCAGAGGTGGGATCATAGAATCATAGAATTTTAGGGGTTGGAATGGACCTTAGAGATCATCCAGCCCCAACCCCCTGCCCTGGGCAGGGACACCTCCCACCAGAGCAGGTTGCTCAAGGCTTTAGCCAACCTGGCTGTGAACACTGCCAGGGTTGGGGCAGCCACAGCCTCCCTGGGCAACCTGGGACAGTGTCTCACCACCCTCACAGATGTGTATCCCACACGTCCATGTGAGCAGTCCCTGCCCTGGCCTGCCCCTGCCTTGGGTCAGGCTGTGGTTAAGCAGTGCTGCTCTGCTGCCTGTGGGAATGTCCAATTGCTTCCTGAAGCGTGCTGGGCTAAATGGAACCCTGGGGATTTAGAGCAGGAACCCGAGGACAAGCTCAGCTCTCACAGGCTTGGCCTTCCTGGGATCATTGCTGGAGGACTCCAAGGACATGTCATTACCCTCTGCAGAAAGGCAGCAGATATTTGCTGGGATTTGTCCATACATTCAGCCCTGTCAGATTCACTTTCCCCTGGGACAGTTCTGGCCTGATGGTTGTTTCCTGTTTGGAGCTGGAGCAGAGGACAGACCCGGGCTATGTGTGCATCATCCCACCCTGCTACTGCCCTGGAGCCTTTGCTGGGGAGCAGAGGCAGTGCCAGTTGACCTTCCTGACCCATCAAGCCTTGCTGGGCTTTCTAATCTGAGATCCTCAGTGTTTACATCTAATTCTTCCTGCAGTGCCCTAACCCAGAGCCTGAGGAAGACTCTTGCAATGAAACATCCTATGCCACAGGCTACTCACCACCAGTCTGCTCACAGCAGAGGACACATTAATTCCAGGACATCTGCCCCTGTCCTCAACCTCCTCCACCCCAGTGTCTCCCCAGCCCCTTCCCCACCCACCCCATGCTCCCTGCCATCCCCTCCCTCTCTGTGCTCCCGGATGGACCAGCTGCTTCTCCTTGTCTCTCCCAGAACATCCCCCACAGCAGTTGCTTGCTCTGACATCTGAGAGTTATTTAATGTATGTTTTGCTTCTAGTAAATGCAATTTGGTGGCTGGAAATGGGGAGGAAACCACGTGAGCAGCAGCATCCCTGAGGATCTCTGGCAGGCATTCAGCCCCTTCCCTGGTGCTCCAGGGACTGAGGCAGGGAGCAAGGCAGCCAGTGCCTGGAGCATCTCTGCCTTCCAAGGGTCAATTCCTGGTGCAGAGTCCCTGTTCCCTCCCTGATGCTATCTCCTATCCTAGTGCTTGGAGCATCTCTGCCTTCTAAGGGTCAATTCCTGGTACAGAGTCCCTGTTCCCTCCCTGATGGCATTTCCTATTCTTCTGCCTGGGCAGCAGGAGTGGAGTGTTTACCCTCATCCCCCTGTCCCATGTGCTCAGGGTTTGGCAGGGGAAGCAAAATGTGGCCCAAGAGCATCTCTCTCCCCAAAGCAACAGCCCTGAACTTAGAGGCAGATTAATTTAGCACGAACAAAATGCTATTGCAACACAAATGCCCTGCAGCTACAGGACCCAGGCACTTCTCAGGCTCTAGGCAGGAGTGGAGTGTTTACCCTCATCCCCCTGTCCCATGTGCTCAGGGTTTGGCAGGGGAAGCAAAATGTGGCCCAAGAGCATCTCTCTCCCCAAAGCAACAGCCCTGAACTTAGAGGCAGATTAATTTAGCACGAACAAAATGCTATTGCAACACAAATGCCCTGCAGCTACAGGACCCAGGCACTTCTCAGGCTCTAGTGCTTGGCTTTGTGTTTGAAATCAAAGCAGAGCTGCCCTGGCTTTGGGGTGCTGCTGTGCCACGGGGCACAGGGGCAGGGGAGGGCTGGAACTGCCTGGGCTGAAGGAGGCAGAAAGCAGCAGCAGGTCACTCAGAGAGCCTGGGAGAGGGTCTGCAGGCAGTCCCTGGTGGGAGCAGAGCAAGGAAATGAGAGGCAGGAAGGCAAGGGATGTTGCCAATAGCTATTACAGCATCTCACAGCACTGACACGAGGCGGAGGGAGCTAAATCCCTGGCTGATCCAGCATGAGCCAGCCTGAGTGAGCAGAAGAAGAAGGCTCTGCCCCGGGGTATGTGCCACAGCTTCCCCCTGCCACTAGGCACATCCAGCTGGGGGTGGCTGTAGAGCTGCATGCAATATCCACTTGTGCTATGGAAATTATCAGCACACAAAGTTGTGCAAGGCAGGCACAGCACAGGGGGCAAGGGAAGGGGCTGACAGCTGAGGAAACAGAGCTGCAAAGCAACAGCACAGGATTCCAACACTGCATCTGAGTGGGCTTACATGGGGCTGAGGCTGCAGCATCTCCAGGGTGGGGAAACTGGGCTAAGTCAGTGTGCTGAACTCTGCTTTGCTCAGTTAACTGAGGGGAAGTGACACAGCAGCAGCTAGAAAGGTTCACTGGGGGTTCAGGAGTGTTGGAGAGATGAATTGACAGGCTGGGAAAGCTGGGGGTGTTCAGCCTGAAGATGAGAAGGCTCCAGGGAGACCTTAGAGCCCCTTCCAGTGCCTGAAGGAGCTACAAGAGAGCTGCAGAGGGACTTGTGACAAGGGCCTGGAAGGACAGGACAAGGGGGAATGGCTTCCCACTCCAGAGAGCAGGGACAGATGGGATATTGGGATGGAATTCCTCCTTGTGAGAGTGGTGAGGCACTGGCACAGGTTGTCCATCACTGGAAGTGTTCCAGGACATGTTGGACAGGGCTGTGGGGCAGCCACAGCTGCTCTAGGCAACCTGTGCCAGTGTCTCAGCACCTTCACAGGGAAGAATTCCTTCCCAATATCCCATCAAGCCCTGCCCTCTGGCAGTGGGAAGCCATTCCCTGTGTCCTGTCACTCCAGGCCTTTGTCCAAAGTCTCTCTCCATCTTTCTTGTAACTCCTTCAGGCACTGGAAGGTCACAATTAGGTCACCCTGAAGTCTTCTCTTCTGCAGGCTGAACACCCCCAGCTCTCTCAGCCTTTTCTCCCAGCAGAGCTGCTCCATCCCTCTCATCACCTCGGTGCCTCCTCTGGACTCTCACAGACTCTCCAACAGCTCCATGTCCTTCCTGTGCTGAGACCCAGAGCTGGAGGCAGCACTGCAGGTGAGGTCTCACCTGAGCTGGGCAGAGGGATAGACATTGATGAAATCCCTCTCAATCATCTCCTCTTGAGGCTTAGCAGGCCCCAATTTCCCAAGCTTATCCACACAAGCGAGATGCTACATTCCTCTTCCAACCTTTGTTCTAAAACTGTGACTTCTGGATAATAATTAGTTTGCCTTTCCCATGCCACATGTGAGTTCTCCATCCCTTTCAACCTTTCAAAACTGGCTCCACTTCTCATTTAGAAAGGAGCAAACAAATGTTGTGCATTTGCTTTGTATTTCTTTTGTGACCTCTCCCATCTCTGCCTTTATTTTCCTAAATCAAGGGGATGTTTCAGCTGAGAGCAGGTGGTGTAAGTCCAAGGCCCCTTCCCTGTGCAGGTGAGACATCTTTGTCCTGTGTACATTGCTTCCCACTGAAGTCAAATGTCACCAGCTCATTTCCTGGCCCAGACTCTCAGTCCCACGACAATATTTGGCAGCTCCTCACAGGCAGATTTTGTTTGGCTGCCCAAATTAGTTCTGTGCCATCAGTGAGTTGTGCAGCCTCCCTGCTCCCTGCTGCCCACCCCATGCCGAGCACTTCAGCCAAGCTCCTCTTTAGGTTCCTGGCCCATCTCCCTCCCACCACTCATTTTTGTACCCCTCCTCTCCCATTTTTCACCCAGGAGGATTCCCCATGACAGGAATCTCCTTTTTGACCCAGAAAAAGTTGATTTCCCAATGAGTCTCTGCTGAGGGACATTGCCCCAAAGCATGTTGAATATCCTACCAGATGATACTGCCCAGATCCCTCTGTGCACATATTGATCCCTTCAGTGAACATGTATGGATTTCTGATACCCAGTTTTTTTCCCCAGAAACTGAAGCAACTTTTGCCTATTAAATCCTGTTTATTCATTTACCCACTAGCTCTAGTCATTGTTATCATTTCCACCTATATTTCCTTGACACGGAAGCCTGACCTGCTGCTCTGTAAGAATCCACATCCTATTTAATACCTTCAAAAAATCCCCCCCAAACCCCCTGGGGTGACATTTGCTACCTCCCCTCCCTTTCCTGCAGAGCCCATTTGAAGCTACAGGTTATGCAGAGCAGTTAGATGGGAAATATCATCTTTTCTTTCTGTACCTTTTTTGGGTGAATCTCCCTAGCTCTGGCAATTAGTTCCTATTCACACTGCCAATTTGTTCTAAATTCTCTCTTCTAATGGCACTTCCATTTGAATCAATCCCTTTGATTTCCTAATATCAACCTGGAGTGCTACCTGAGGCTAAGGCAGCCTTGGGGAGCTGAGGAGACCCATTTTCTCCCTCTTTCCCCTTGCTCTTTAATTTCCTTCCTGCCTCTCTAGCTGAGTTCTTCCCCCTCCCTCTCTCTCTGGGACTTGGTTTCTCTCCTGCCAGCCCTGGTATCTTCTCTGGATTTATAGCCTGACTGTGTTCTCAATTAGCATGTTCCTTCCAGCTTTTATGGCTTTCAAGTCACAACATTTTCCAGACTATGGCAACATATTATAGAGTGCACATGGAAAATAGGTATTAACTGCATCTAGATCTTCTTACACTCTTAATTTCCAGCTTCTCTGGAGCTCTCCAAAGACTCCACAAGACTTGGAGGCAGACATGGCTTTAGTCTGTGCTCTCTAATTACCTTCCTTGGTACCTCTGGGGGAACAAGAGACCTTCCTGCCATTCACCCCCAACCCTCACTCCTCTTGCACCAAGGTGGAAATAGATGCAGATGTCCTTTCAACACCTCCCCTGCTGCTTCCCTTCTCCTCCTCCTCCTCCAGCTCCTCAGGAGCTGTGCCAGGCTGCACAGCCCTGCCTGGCCAAATCTCCCCCTTTCCCAGGCCAGATCTCACTGCTCTCCTCCAGGAGAAGGCAGAGAAGAGCTGCCAGGATGCCTCTTTAATGACAGCAGGAGGGGGTGAGCACAGCTGCATGCCAAACTGGTAGGAAACATCCCAGAGCAATGGATCACTTCCAGTGAGGGGCTCCATGCTGTGGGACCTGCAGGCTGGATGGAAACTGGTTCCCAAGCTCCCAGGGATGTCCTGGCTGCTGACTTGCCATGTCTCCAGGCTGGACACCAGCAGGACACTCACTGAGCTGCTGTGGGGAGGGAAAGGAGGGTTTAGCTTGGAATTGCATCTCTGTCCTGGCTCCCCACAGCAGCAGTTTGGTGTTGACAGTGAACAGACACTTTGGCTCTGCCTTCAGCTTCTGTCAGGGCTCTCTCCTGCCCTGCCTGCTGCTAAGGGCTGACTCCTGAGTGCAGCTTTTCTCCTGCTACATCTCCTTCTCTCTCACTGCCCAACTTTATTAGTTCATGAAATGAAGCTGAACATCCCTTAGGAAAAGACTGTAAACTCTGCCTGACTCACTAACTTCCTCTGCTGTAAACCGGGCTTGCAAGACCTACGGTGTGAGAGGCTTGATGGAGCATTTCAACACTAAGGAGATAAACGCTTGCTAAGATAACAGGGAGTTGTTTGTTGGGGTGGAAAAAGAGTTGCTTGTCAGACTATGTTCATACCTGACATGAGGCTGAAGCTTCTCTGAGAGCCTGTTTGTGGCCCCCAGGTCATACAGACAGGGTGAAAAGGCCACCAAAGCAGCAGTGGCTTGGCCAAGCTCTTTGCAATCCTGTCCTGAAGTGTGATCTGCAGGAGGACACATGGCTCAAGCAGCCCAGTGACAAAGAAGCCCAAGAGAAATCCACCCTTTCTCCCTGCAAGCTTCATTTAAACCCAAACATGCCACAATTCAGGAATCCTGGGCCACTGAAAAGGCAAAGCCACAACACACCTGACTAATTCCAAGGCTGTAAATACAATTAAAGAAGCATTTATGAGCATGATTGAGAGTGTCAGGCAGTGAGGACATCCTAGAAGTGGCAGTTCCCTGCTTTCAGGAGGAGCAGGACATGCACCTTGGCAAGGTGGATGACAGGATCAGTAAGTCGAAGCAAGTGGCTTTCATTAAACCATTTGGCCCTCAGGAAAGTCAGTGAATGTCTTGTGGTGTTAGCTCTGCTCCCAAGGCATTGGGAAGAATAATAGCAGTGATCTTGGAGGGATTTCAAGAAGCTGAAATTAGAATGAATGCTGTTTTTAATTTGGACTAACGAGCTAAAAGAGCAAAATGAAAGACTCCCAGCAATTCTGCAGAGTCAAGGCACTTACACCAAACTGGGGAACATCACCATCTGATCTCTGCAAGTGTTTGCCATCTGATCTCCAGAAAGAGCCAACAAGAGGCAGTGTTTGAGTCAGATTAAATGGTTAATTATTACTGCTATTGTTGAGCCCTGACAGTGTAGCAAAGCAGTGATGTAGCAGAGAGAAAGCAAACCCGCCCTGCTCTGAGCAGCTTCGATGTGAGAGGAGAATGCAGCAGGCACTCACAGCATCACCAGCTGATTTATCAGTGGCATCCCTCTCTTCCTGATGGGAGATGAGGCTCTTTAGAGTGGACTTGACTGGAGTTTGATGATAGCCTGGGGGCCAAGCACTGGGTGAGTGTTAATAAAACCCCCTCAAACACAAGGAATACACAGATTTATTGGGATGGTCACCTGCTCCACAAAACTCACTCTCAATCTGTCTGTGGTGGATAAACCCTGAGGGGTTTGCTGTGCAGTGACTTGTCTCCTCCTGAGCAGTCACACTGGGATGAAGTTCAAATTAAAACACCTCTTGCCTTGCAACAACAGATTCAAGGTTGGTTTGGAGAGCAGCTGGACATATTAGCTCAAAAAATGGGCAATTACAATTGCAGTGAGGTGCAAAAAAGCAATGAAATGATCCCAGCTGGGGCAGAAAGTCTGTTTATATGAAAGTTCTCGTGCCAGCTCCCTGAGTCTTGAGAACTAGAGCTTTGCAGCTGCTGCTTGAACTCGCTCACTCACTGTGAGGGCTTGGGGATGATACTTCCCACCTCAGGGACCTCAAGTGGCTGAGCTGGAGTTCAATATTCCTCTTTCTTCATAGAAGGAGCTTCAGACAGACTGTTGGGCTGTGGAGGAGCAGTTTTCTGATGTCATCACATGGCACAGTGACATGTGGACATGGGCCACCTTGGGTAGGAGAGCCAACCCACAGCTCTGCATCCCTCAACTCAGCAGGATGAACCAGCAGGAAGCTGCTGGCCTTGTGCACCCAAGCTGTATGCTGCCATCTCATCTGGAAGGAGCTCTTCCTGCTCCTCTCCCAATTGCTGATTCTCTGGGGCTGCTCCCTCTGGATTTCATGTTAGCTCTGCTCCTGCTCCACCTCTCACATGATGTGGAAATCCCACATGCAGTGGTCAGTCCTTCCTCCGTCCCATGTGCTCACTGTCCACCTTGCCTTAGGGTGTCACTCTCCATGGACTTCCTTTGGGGAATCATCCCCTTGAGCAATGATTCCATACTGTTCCAGAGGAAAATTTACTTGTTCTTTCCATGGAGCCTGAGCTAAACCTGGCAGGAACATCCAACACTCACCCAGGACTTGATAGTGCCTCTTACCATCTTTCAATGGAGGTTTCTAGCTGAGTTTGTTTCAAAGAAAACCTTGTGGAAGATTTTCCACAAGAACCTCAGTGTTTCAGGTGGAAACCAACATGCCAAGTATTCTTCAGCTTGCCAGGACAGTGGTGCTGGTGTGAGATTCATTCCAGATGCTGGGGGGAGCTTAGATAACTCTCTCATCACATCCCAAAGGCTGTGCTGGTCTAGGCTCCTTGGAACAATCAGCCTGTGCCTGGCCAGGACACCCAAGGAATTCCCCCTGGCATTTCTGTCAGGATGGGAAGGAGTTGCATCCTGATTTCTTATCATATGATTTATCATATGATATATGATAAGGATCCAAGTGTAGTTGAAAATCCCTTGCTTCCCTCCAAGCTCCATCTGCATCCCTGCTAGAGCTTTCCTCCCTCATTTCTGAACCCAACAACTCTCTTCCCTCTTCCAAACACTCCCCAGTAACCAGGGAATTCTTGAGCATGGAGAAGCAGAGGGAGGGATGTGCATGGAGTGAGGGACTGTGGACACTGTCAGGCTGCTGCAGAAGCATCTCCATCATCCCTGCCATCCCTCTCCTCCTAAATTGCAAGACCTCCCCCAGCCAGGAGCATGCCCAGCACGTTGCAGCCTCCTTCCCACTCACATTCCACCGGGAGAAGACCTCAAGGTGATGCTGGGAAGCCAGGTGGGATCTGCCAGGCTCTCAGGGCCAGCAGGGTGGGGAGGCTTGAAACAATCCAATTTAGCAGGAGCCGCTCAGAGGGACATGAATAATGGGAAGTTGATGCTAAACTGGAGCCATAATTTTCATACCAGTGCAAACAGATCCAAATTGTGATAAAAGGTTTTCATCTGCAGAGGCTTGGAGAGGCCCCTGAGCTCTGATTTACTGTGCCTCTTAATGTCGCATCTGACAGCACTTTGCAAACAAAATGTTCTGGCCATAAACTAGCAGCATAGTGAGTTAGTGAGGCTGGGGGAGGGGAGGGGGTGGAAGGGGAAGGGTGAGAGACATGCTGGTTTTATCATAGAATCATAGAGTTTTTAGGGGTTGGAATGGAGATTAGAGATCATCCAGCCCCAATCCCCTGCCCTGGGCAGGGACACCTCCCACCAGAGCAGGATGCTCAAGACTTTATCCAGCCTGGCTTTGAACACTGCCAGGGTTGGGGATCCAGGAGCAGGGAATCTGGCTGCTCTGGCTGGGAGGATCCATGGCTTGGCAGGGACACACTGCTTTGCTGTCCTTCTCTGCCACCTCCTCTGTGCCTATGGCTCTGCCCCTGCTATCCTCCCCTTCTTCTGGCAGGGAACCTGACCCCAAGCTGAAACCAGAGAGCCACATCCCCAGGGAAAACACCTCCAGACCAAGAGAGAGCAAGAAAGAGATCAGAGTCCACCAGGAGATATAGATGTCATGCCTTTTGCTTGGGAAGGACTGTCTGCTGCCATTCTCAGCCCCATCTGAGGAGCTGCTGCTGGGAGAAAGCTGCTGTCAGCAAGTGTGAGCCACTCCAGGTGCTGGGCTGGGGCCTGGCAGGGATACTGGCTTCGTTGGGAATAGGGGTAAAGAAGCAGAGGCTGCAGGACAGCCTCAGGGCGTCTGAGCACACAGGCTTGCTGCAGTTTGCACCAGTGGAAGCCTTCTCAGCCTGCTTGGCTCCATTCCCAGATATAATGAGCTGCAGTAATTGAGCCTGGAGGTCAGAAATGTGCAGCTCACTCTTGCCAGAGTGTAGAGGGCACTGTCTTCTGTGCAGGGAAGCTTGGCAAAGGTGATGGCCTGTCTCCATGGATATTTGGATGTGGAGCAGTGGGGATGGGGCTGAACTGACCAAGAAAGCTGCTGGGAGCTGTAGTGCCAGGCAAATAGGATGGTGTCAACATGAGTGTTGTGCTCAGGTGTTGCCTGGGCATCAGAGCAGAGGCAGCAGGACTCCTGTGTCCAGCAGGGTGCTTGGAGGAGCTGTGGCCCCTGGCTGGCAGGGAGATCTGGGAGAGCACATGTGCTGCTTCTGTATTCCCTTTTCTCCCTGCCAGCTCCAGGGTAAGGTGAGATATCCTGTTTGTGCAGGGTTACAGCTTTGCTGGTCACATTCAGCTTCTCTAGTCAGCAGAGGAGTAGGTGATGCTTTGCCCAACCTACCTGAGGACAAAGGAGTTGTACACTCAGCAGGGCTGAGAATGGCTCTGTTGGAGCCAGGTCCATGCTGAATTCAATCAGATGAGTCCTTTCATCATGAATCATGGCTTTTATTCTCCCCTAACTTTGTGACCAAGCTCAGGACGTTTTGTTATGCTCTTCCTTGATCTTCCCATCACCTTTCTGGGCAGAACCTCCTGCCATGTGCACATCATGACTTGTTTAAAGCATTGGGATGCTGTCAGTTCAGAGCTGAGGTTTCTCAGGGGTTCCCAGAGTGTGAGACACCAGAAAACCTGCAGCTCTGTGCCTCACACTCACGTGTAACCCAGCCAGCAATGCCCTGACTAAGCACTGACACATTTGTCATCCAAGATGCCTCCTGTCCCCTGGGCAAAGCCAATGGCATCACTATAACCCAGGCAGTTAATACCAGGCCCTCCTGCCTCCTGTCCCCCACATGTGCAGTGACCAATGCAGTGCTGAAGGCAGATAAGGATGTTCTTAATGTCATTCCCAGCAGTGCATCTTGCTCCAGAATGAGGATTCAACCCTAGAGCCATTCAGAATGTGGCTGAGAGCAAGCAGGTTGGGGTTGGATTCCCCATCTCTATGTGTCAGGCCCTGCTCATGCTGAGGAAGCATCAAGCTTGGCAAGGAAGGGAAACCAAATGGAAATCAGAGAATCTCGGCATGGTTTGGGTTGGAAGGACTTTAAAGATCATCTAGTTCCACCCCCTGCCATGGGCAAGGACACCTTCCACTAGATGAGGTTGCTCCAAGCCCCATCCAACCTGGCCTGGAACACTCTCAGGGATGGAACAGCCACAGCTGCTCTGGGCAACCTGTGCCAGTGTCTCACCACCCTCACAGGGAAGAATTCCTTCCCAGTATCCCATCCAACCCTGCTCTCTGGCAGTCTGAAGCCATTCCCCCTTGTCCTGTCCCTCCAGGCCCTTTCCCCAAGTCCCTCTGCAGCTCACTTGGAGCCCCTTTGGGCACTGGAAGAGGCTCTAAGGTCTCCCCTGGAGCCTTCTCTTCCTCAGACTGAACACCCCCAGCTCTCCCAGCCTGGCTCCAGGGCAGAGGGGCTTTAGCCCTCGGAGCATCTCCATGGCCTCCTCTGGACTCACTCCAGCAGCTCCACAACCTTCTGATGTTGGTTCCACAGATCTGGAGGCAGCAGTGCAGGTGAGGTCTCACCAGAGAAGGGGAAGAATCCCCTGCCTGGACCTTCTGCCCATGTTGTGGGGATGAGCCCTGTTCCATTTGCCATTCTGGGCTGCAAATACAGACTGGGCAGAGAATGCATTGAGGGCAGCCCTGAGGAGGATGTGAGGGTATTGGCTGAGAAGAAGCTCACCATGACCTGGCAACTTGTCTAGGTGGTGAAGGAATGATGGATCCACATGCTGAGATCATTGTATCTCTTTTCTATTTTCCTAGAAGGGACCCTGGGTGGGAGGCAGCATCCTCAGACATGATACCTGCTTTGGGTTTAGGTGTACCTCACATGATCTCTTCTGCCTGAAGAAACCAAAGCCCCATCCAACCAGGCCTGGACCAGCACCTGGTAGATGACTTCATCAACTACTGGGGCAAGCAAGGCACACGTTGTGCCTCCAGATCCACCCAAGAGCTGGTGGTGCTGGTAGACACAGTGGTACAGCTCACCCTGAGCCCATATCCTCCTCAGCCAAAGCCCAGGCTGCTTCAGCTGTTGTCAGAGCAACAGCAGCTGTTGTGCATTTTCTGCTGGCAATAAAGTTTTGCACTGAACCTCAACACCAGTTCCATGTATTCCCAGCCCAGCTGCCTTCATCTCTCCTGCAGCACAAAGCAACCAGCACACATGGGGGCATAAAGCATGTTTTGAGTCACCCCCAGTGAGAGGCCTTGTGGCAGAGACCATCAGGCCAGTAAAAACAACCTCATTCCCCAATTAATTGCCCCTATAAACAATGCCAGGAGAGCACAGGGCAGTGCACACTATGCTGCCAGCTGTGTTCCCCACCTGCAGGCTCTTTGGAAGTGTGGGAAGGCAGAGGGGATGGGAGCAGTTCCTTGAGTTTCATTTCACTGCTGAGGGCATGGCAAGGACCTGCTGGGGGGGGTTGGTTGTGTACAGGTCACTCCTGGCAGCTCAAGTGAAAGGTTCTCATCATATTAACCCTACAGCATGGCTAGAGAAAGGAGTTAACTTTCCTGTCCTCCTGCCACTGCCTGCAAGCAACCTGCTCTGGTGGGAGGTGTTGGGGATTAGGACTAGATGATATTTAAGGTCCATTCAAACCTCTTAACATCCTGTGATCCTCTGATGTTGCTCCCTAGGTGCTCCTCAGCATCTCTCAGGTGGCAAGGAGAGCCCCCATGACACTGGTGCCCTGGAGGGGACCTGGTCTGGCATAAATAAACTTTCTGAATGCTCTTATACACATCCAACAGAGATATAGACATGGAAACCTCACCAGAAAGAAAGAAAAATTAATTTTAAATGACCTCATAGCTCCAAGAGGGAACAGGAGTCTGAAGTGTTTTGTGGTCCTGCTGATCAAACCTGAACACGACTCGCAGAGGTCCAGGGCGATGTGTTTCCACTTCCCCCAGGCAGCTTGGAGCAGTGCAGGGAGCTGCCAGCCCTCAAAGCTCAAGGCTTTGCTGTGAAACTAAGAAGAAAATCAAGCACTAGCTTGATTTTGGGGTTCTTGCAGCTTAAACTGGATTGGCTACCTCCTGACAGATCCTGCTCTGTTCTCTTCTTGTACCTCACAAGTGTCCCTGTGCCCATGGGGTAAAGGTACTGACTAAACCCAAATAGCAGCTTTAAGGAGGGGATATTCAGGCTAGATACTAGGCAGAAATTTTCCCTGTGAGGGTGGTGTGACACTGGCACAGGTTGCCCAGGGAGGCTGTGGTTGCCCCAGCCCTGGCACTGTTTAAAGCCAGGTTGGTTAAAGCCTTGATCTCTGTTCTGGTGGAAGGTGTCCCTGCCCGGGGCAGGGGGGTGGGGCTGGATGATCTCTAAGGTCCATTCCAACCTCTAAAATTCTATAATTCTATGATAAAAAGGCACCAGCCTGTGTGTCTGCCAACAGGAGGGCTCAGCCCTGGCCAGCACAGAGGCTCCCAGGCCAAATCCCCCATGTGTGGTTGCTCTGAGCCCAAGAAAACTCCTAATCCACCTGCTCCTTGGAGCTGCTGGCCTGAGAGGGCTTAATGCTCCCAGCACAGAGAGCCCTGGAGCTCTGCCATCACCTCCCATAGTCTGGTGCCATTGCAGCACTGAGTCCTTCCTGAGCAGCACAATAACTCTGCACAATAGCTCTTCCTCTGCCCCTCTGAGGACAGGGCGCCAATCCTTCCAATGGGCTTGTTCCAAGGGAATTTTCCAGGGTTTTGTCCCCCTCCCCCTCATTCCCTCTCTCCAGCTGCCTCACTCCAGCACTCCCCAGCTCACCCAGCACCAAAGCTCTTGCTCTCTGCACTTTAAAACTATGAACTGGAGGATTTTTTCCTGCCTTTTGGTTGCTGTTTGGGGCGTGAATTCAATGTTCCTAATGTACCCTGAGAACCCTCTGCTCTGTGTGTGCTCTGCTGGGTCCCAACACTGCTGGTTGGAAAGAGGTCCTTTATCTGTGCTGAGGGGCTGCAGTGCCAAAGCAGCCCAAACCTCACCATTCACATGTTCCCCCTTGCTGGAATGCCTGTGGGTCTCTGCCACACTCGGAATCTCTTTGAAAATCTCTGTAATTCCAACAGCCAGACTCATGCTTTCAGCACTGGGGTCATGGCTCCTACCAAGAGTTATTAGTGTGCCTTTCTCTAGCCTTGAAAGCTCTTTCATAGAATGTTCTGTCTGATTGTGTTTAGAAAGGATTTAGTATGGATTTGCCACTGATGTGGCTCTTTCTGTATGGAGCTTTCCCTGGGCTGGGGCCCACACTGCCCTTTGCCTCTGGCCCTGGCTGGAGGGATCTCTGGGCATCCTCCTTGAGGGGCTGTGGGGCTGGGGCTTGTCTGGTGACTGTGCTCCAGGGGATCTGGCTTTCCAGGGTCTCAGATGTCCAGGAGGATGTGTCAGAGCTCCTTCCAGACATATCAGGCCAAATGGGCACTGATACAGCAGCCCCAAGGCACAAACTCTGCAGCCTGACTTCTGTGCCAGAGGTGTTTCCATTCCCATTTGACTACTGGGGTTCACTGTCTCTGAGGATTGGCTGCATTCTCCTGCCCACATCCCCCTGTTTCCCTGCACCACCCTGGCTTTTCCCACCCTGCCCAGGGTCCTCCTGCTGTGACAGCCACATCCTGCTCAGAAAGAGCTTCTGCTCTCTGTTCCCTCCTGGTTTCTGCAGGCAGAAGCAGATTCCTGCTCTCTTCTCTCCACATCTCAGCCAACAACCAGTTTTCCCTGGAAGGAGGGGGCTGGCAGCCCTCAGGGTCCCACAGCAAGAATGAGGCATCTGATGGATCCAGGGAAGTGGTGGTCAGGTCCTGTCTCCAGTGGGACATTCCAGCTTTGCTGCTCTTCTCTATGACTTGTTTCCTTCCAAGGCTCACTGGGTACCATCACAGCTGCATCTCTTCAAGCTGTTGTTTGGCCTCATCTCCAGACACAATCCTGCCACATTCCCAGACAGGGATCCCTTTCCTTGCAGATGCTTGAGGGCATGAGCAAGTGGTTGGTTTATGGCCCAGAGAATGCAGGATTATCTCCTGGCTAAGCCAAATGTGAGCTCTTGTCCAAGCGAGGCCACCAGGGACCTCATCTAACCCATTTAGTGATCTAACCCTCTTCTGATCCCTGCTAAATCCACATCCTTAGGCATGCCTTGTGGTCATGAGTCCCTCCAGCTAAGCTTTTGCTGTACATATGAAACTGTTTCCTTTTATCTGCTTTAATTAGGTTGCTTCTGGTTTCATGGTCTGGCACTTCCCTATCACCTGGAGATAAGGTGAGCAGGGGGACAGGATGTTCATGGCATGACACCTGTGATGAACAGGTACCCTGCAGCATGTCCCCACTCATCAGCTCTTCCCCAAAGTGAGCCCTGTCATAAAATCATGGAATGGTGAATGGTTTGGGCTGGAAGGGATTGGTTCCACCCCCTGCCATGGGCAGGGACACCTTCCAGTAGCCCAGGTTGCTCCAAGCCCCATCCAACCTGGCCTGGAACAATTCCAGGGGTGGGGCATCCACAGCTTCTCTGGGCAACCTGTGCCAGTGTCTCAGCACCTTCACAGGGAAGAATTCCTTCCCAATATCCCATCAAGCCCTGCCCTCTGGCAGTGGGAAGCCATTCCCTGTGTCCTGTCACTTCAGGCCTTTGTCCAAAGTCTCTCTCCATCTTTCTTGTTGACTTCTTCAGGAATTAGGTCACCCTGGAACCTTTTCCTTTCCAGGCTGAACACCCCCAGCTCTCTCAGCCTTTCCTCACAGCAGAGCTGCTTCATCCCTCTAATCATATTGGTGTGTCCTTTAGACTCACTCCAACAGCTCCATTTTCTTCCTGTGCTGGGTCCCAGAGCTAGAGGCAGCACTGCAGGTGAGGTCTCCCCTGAGCAGGGCAGAGGAGCAATTCCTCTCCAGTTCCCTGCAGATCAAATTCCTGGAGTGCAGCACCTCCAACACCCTGTTGCTGGCCACTTCCCAGCATGGCTGCTTCCAGGTGACAGCACAGAAAGGAACATCTCACTGTTTCTTACAGTTTACCTGCAAGAAAGCAAACCTGTGAGCCTCATCTGTGAGCAGCTGCACTCAAGGGAAGCTTTTGTCCAATCTCCAACATGAAGACATATCCATAGCATCTATTATCCCACTTCTTCTGCAGCCTGGTGTGGTTGGTGGTCCCTGATCAAAAAGGATGTGGTGGAGGAGGATGCCTATGGTGAGACATGGCCATGGCACATGAATTCAG
>NW_008677657.1:0-9904 GCF_000695815.1 Acanthisitta chloris | reverse complement strand
GCTAGTGCTCATATTTACACCCTCAGGTCATTCTCCTTGTGCTTCTCCTGACTTGCCTTAATTATTCATCTCATATCCAAAGTCACTGCTGCCCTTTCCCCCCATTCTATTTGCCAAGGCTTTGTGCCACAGCTGATGTGTTGTACCACTAGACAAAGCCTTGCAGATATTCCCTAGCAAGTGAGAAAACATTTAGCCTTGGGAAGTCCCTCTGGACCAAGGGACATGTGGGCTGGGAGTGGGTGAGACCAGGACATCTATTAGCTCAAAGCCCTGCAGGCAAATCAATCCTGTGCTGCTGAGTTCCCCTCTGCAGGTGCTGATATTATTCCATGGCTCCTGGAAAAGAATCCTGCCCTGCCTGGATGTGCCCAGGGTGTGAGTGTGCATAAGGAGTGTGTCCAGACACCCAGCAGAGCTCTTCTCACTTGGCTTTAGATGTGTGGTGCACTTCTCACCAGCTGAGCCTCTTGGTCCTCTTTCATTTACACCCACAGAGGAGCACAATAAACTGCCAGGCAAAATACATCTGATATACTCTGGCATAGCCCCCCAACTGCTGCCAGAGGAGCTCAGGGTGATTAACTCAGGTGAAGATCCTACCTCTGGTCAGATTAGCCTGACCCTGTGGCTAGTTTCATCTTCTCAGGAATCATTTTTCAAGGAGGTCCAGGGATAAAAGAAGCTTCTGTCCAAACATTGTGTCCGAGGGCGCTTGGAGCTCTTCTTCCTAAATGGAGAGGAAAGCAAATAGGTGAGGCATGTGAAAAAAACCTAGGAGGGCTGGAAGGAGTTCAAGCTCTGTCTAGAGGCTTTCTAGGAGGTACAGAGTGATGCCCTACAGCTACGAGGGGTCAAAGCCAATTGCCTGAAAGCAGGAGCTGTGCCGAGGGCTCAGATGTTCAGGCAGAGATTCAAGCACAGCCTCAAACTGCTCAGCTGTGGCTGGCAAAGGGGGATGAGGGGATGACCCCCAACACATCTCCCTGGAAGCAGGAGGCTGCATGAAAACAGCATGCCCTGGCCTCCCTGGCACCTGCTAAGAGCTGAGGGACAAGTGCCTTGTGCCCAAAGATGAGAGCAGGCAGAGCACAGGAGCCATCCAGCACAGCACACGTGCTGAGCCTGGGTAAGGCATGGCAAGCCCTGCTCTCTCTGCCCTCCATGCATCCCATGGGAGCACAAGCTGTTCTCACTCAGTTCCAGGGCAGCCCCTCTCTTCCCACTGCTGCTGCCTTCCTCTGTGCAATAGTAGCTCAGGTCCATGTTGCAGTTCAAATGGACAAGACAGAGAGGTGAAGCAGGCAGGGAGATGAACCAGAAAGGAAGATGAAAGCAGACAGGGGCAGGCACAGAGATGAGGCAGGCAGGGGGATGAGGCAGGCAGGGGGATGAAAATCTGGGAATGAAGCAGGCAGGGGGATGAAGCAGGCATAGGGATGAAGCAGGCAGAGGATGAAGCATGATGATTCTAGGCTGAGCAGCCAAGTCCTGATGCTGCTGCAGAAGTTCCCCTGGCCTGACTGATCTGTAACTATCCCAGCTCCTTGCTTGCTGCCCAGGACAGCTGATGCTCTGCACTGGCTGGAACTCACAGGAGCTCCAGGTGCGGAGGGTCAGCAGGACCTCCACCTGCACCTGAGGGGCACAGTGTGCTGGCACAGCCAGGTCCCAGCAAGCAGCCCAGGCTCCCACTTCCAGCAGCAGCCAGGAGGGCAGTCAAGAGAGCAGAGCAGCCTGTGGGGAGGCTGTGGGACATGCTAGGGAGCTGCAGCTCAGCCCTTCAGAGGCTCGCTCCAGGGGCTGTGCACACCCATGTGCCACATGGACAACAGGAGCAGGGGCTCTTCATTTGATTAATGGCCCTTTGGGACACTTAGAGAAATGGTTAGACTCACTCAGTACAACAAAAGAGATTGGCAGTCATGTGAAAAATAAGGCAAAGGGTTCAGTGAAACACTGGCACTGTGAAATGAATAGAATTAATTCAAAGAGAGCAAGGCCAGAGGGTCACAATGGGCACTGCCCTGCTCTGGGCAGTGTTGAGGGAGATGCTGAGAGGGGAGAGCAAAGCCCAGGAATGTGGGCATGGCCCCATAGTCTCCACATAGATGTGGGAAGCTAAACAAAGGTGGGAGCCTGACCACCCTTCCAAGGGTGCCTGGGAAGTGCCTGGGAGCCACAGCCAGAGGCATGTGGGTAAGGGTGATGAGAGTGGTCACATGAGGAGTGCTGAGAATGCTCAGGCAGCATAGCATTGAGGCAGAGTCTGCAGTATAACAGCACCCAGTGCTGCTGGGGACATGAAGAAGGACAGAGAACTGTTGGAGCGAGGCCAGAGGAGGCCTCCAGAGCACTGGAGCACCTTCCCTATGAGGACAGGCTGAGAGAGTTGGGGCTGTTGAGCCTGGAGAAGAGAAGGTTGTGTGGAGACCTCAGAGCAACCTGCCAGGAGCTGAAGGGGCTCCAGGGAAGCTGCAGGGGGACTCTTGGTTAGGAACTGCAGGGACAGGACAAGGATTAATGGGGAGAAATTGAAAGAGGGAAATTCAGATTAGGTTTTAGGCATAAGTTTTCCCTGTGAGGGTGGTGAGACACTGGCACAGGTTGCCCAGGGAGGCTGTGGCTGCCCCAACCCTTTGGAATGTCTCTTGGACCTGAGCTTGTCAGATTCCATGGAAAGATGAGGAAATTGCTTGGCCTGGGGTGTTCTGTTGGCTTTGGAGGCTCTGGAAAGCAGAGCAGGATCCTGAGGTCAGTGTGCAGATCACCAAGCTGGGTTGAACACTCACAGCTCCTCACACTGTCCTTCCCTGCTGCTGACCCCCAGAATGATTCCCTCCTGTCATCTCAGCACTGCCTCCTCCTTGAGGGTGCTGTGCCTCCAGCCAAACATTCTGCAGCTGCTGACAGACACTAATCAAGTGTTTAGATTGATGAGATGAACACACCCAAGGCATCAAGCAAGAAACTCCAAAGACTGCCACTCCTGTGACAGAGGTTCCTTGGTAGGAGCTGCAGCAGCAGGAGAAGGAGCAATGGGGAGAAATTGAAAGAGGGAAATCTAGATGAGACCTTAGGCAGAAGTTTTTGCTGTGAGGGTGGTGAGACACTGGCACAGGTTGCCCAGGGAGGCTGTGGCTGCCCCAAACCTGGCAGTGTTCACAGCCAGGTTGGCTAAAGCCTTGAGCAACCTGTTCTGGTGGGAGGTGTCCCTGCCCAGGGCAGGGGGTTGGGGCAAGAAAAACACTGTTACATAGTTGGGGAGGCAGGTGGGAGCCTTATTGGAGCACTATGGGCAAAGGTGGCTGTGAGATCAAGTGCTGATGGGAAGAAGAAGAAGAGAAAAGTGAGTCTGGAACACCTTAAAACCTCAGATTTGAATCCCAGACAACTCCCCAGATCCAGTTTCTGTGCTGGCATCAGCTTGAGTGACTTGGAGGACTTTATGTTCAGCATTTGACAGATTGTCATGAGGAGACTCTATCTAAAATAGCTCATGGAAGTACATTTGTGCTAATTACAAGCACAAGACCTGAAGCAAGGATAGCAGGCAGTCCTCCCTGTGCTTGCCACTCACTGTAGCTTGCAGTTCTATCCATGGACTCTGAGTTTCAGCAATATCTGCCAAAGGAGAAGGAGCAAAAGCCCTCTGGAGTCTCATGGGAGGGAGAACCAGGTAGTGGCACAGGGCCAGAGGAGCCCTTTGCACTGCACCTCTGAGGTTGTCGCCTCCTGGCAGGATTGCTATTTCCAGCCACTGGGCTGCAAGGCTCCTCAGCTGCTCTCCCTGAGCCAGGGGACTTAGATGTCACAGATAGGCTTTGACAGGCATCCCAGAGGACTTTTCTTGCTTAAATCTGTCTTCAGGACCTGAGCTGAGAAATCTGTCCTCTCTCCTGGGAGCTGGTTGCTGCCATGGGATCCTTCCTATGAATCAAATGAGTCTGTACTTCAAGGAGCTTGTTGAGAAGGAGGTTCCTTCCTTCCCCAGGCTCACAAATCCAGCCTTTTCCCTCTGAAACTGTGCCCTTTGCACAGCCAGTGAGTAGCTGCAATATCAAGCTGAAAGGCTATGGTTTGGGTTGGCCATAATTCATTAGTGAGAACCAGAGAGACATGGAAAGCACATGGAGTTCTGTGAAAAGCCAGCTGCCACTTCACTGGGGTTGGCAGCACAATTAAGCTACTAGTTCCATGATAACCTCCTTGGGGATCTTGGGGAGGAGGAATGTCTTGCTGGGACACAACCCCCCTCACATTAGACCAACAAAATATCCCCACCATGGGAAACCCAAAGGAAACCCAAACCAAGCAAGCAAACCCATCCAGACCACAGAAAGCCACTGAGGCAGGTGGTGGAGTCACCATCCCTGGAAGTCTTCATGTTCAAAACCATGTGGATGGGTTAGTGGTGGACCTGGCAGTCCTGGTTGGACTCAATAGTTCTAGAGGGCTTTTCCAACCTTTTGATGATTCCATGATCATGCACAGTTCTGCCCATGAATTGCTTCTGCAGGACAGACTTTGTGTGATGCCACTTTCCCCTCTCCCAGGACTTGCCTGCATGAGGAGCTGTCACAGCACAACTGACACCCTTCAACAAGGTCATCTAGCACTGAGAACTCCACAGAGGAACACTTTGCTTCAAAAACCCAACGCCGGCTCCTTCTTTGGACACTGGCACAGCTGAAAACACCCCCAAGAGCCAGGGCTGTGCTCAAGGGTGTTGGGTGGAGGTAAACAACCTGCTGACCTGCTGGTTCAGCTGGTTCTGATTTGGACATGGCAATGGGGAGCATGAAGGAGTCAGCAGAAGGAAGAAGCCTTCAAGCTGAACATCCAGTTTGTGGGATCTGAGAAATGGGAAGTGACAAAATCCAGGCTCCCTTCACCCAGGGAGGAGATGTTCTTGGCACTAAGAGTCCACTCAGCACTTCTCAGGCTGCAGCTCCTGCTGGAGGCCCTGCCCTGGAGCTGCTGCCACTGCAGCACAGGCTGAATCAGAGAATCCCTGTTTCCCTCCCAGCAGATTTGCTCCTGCAGACAGTGAGGCAAGCACGTGTGTGTGGTCACAGAGTGAGGCATGGCTTACAGGGAAAGGCTGATGTCTGCAGCAGGTGACATGTGCTCTCACATCTTCCACCCACCAGGTTGCACAGGAGTTTGTGTCTTTAGCCTGGAGCACATGGTTTAGCCCGAGAACATGGTTAAAACTCCAGAGGCAACCAAGTCAGCTGGATAAACTCCAGAAGAGACAAGGAGGATGTCTGGGATCTACACACAGAGGCTGAATTTTCCACCCCATCCCACTCCTCCAGTCACTCATACTGGTGTGTACTGGTACATTTGGAGGTTATGGTAAGATGGGTTCAGATCCTTCTCCCAGAGAACAAGAAATAGAACAAGAGGAAATTGCCCCAAGCTGTGCCAGGGGAGGTTCAGATCCCAGAAGAGACAAGGAGGATGTCTGGGATCTACACACAGAGGCTGAATTTTCCACCCCATCCCACTCCTCCAGTCACTCATACTGGTGTGTACTGGTACATTTGGAGGTTATGGTAAGATGGGTTCAGATCCTTCTCCCAGAGAACAAGAAATAGAACAAGAGGAAATTGCCCCAAGCTGTGCCAGGGGAGGTTCAGATCGCACATGAGGAGGAATTTCTCCATGGAAAGGGTTGTCAGGCATTGGAACTGCCCAGGGAGGCGGTGGAGTCACCATCCCTGGAGGTGTTCAAGGAATGACTGAATGTGACACTCAGTGCTCTGGTCTAGTTGCCAAGGTGGTGATGGGTCACAGGTTGGACTCAATGACCTTGGAGGTCTTTTCCTACCTCAGTGATTTTGTGATTCCATGTCTCCACCTTCCCTATCCTCCCATGATAGGGAGGAGTAGCAATGGAAGAGGATTAAGTGAGCAGTGGGACACCATCCCACAGATGGAGCTGTGATCCTGAAGCAAGCAGGAGCTGCTCCCCATGAGCAGCCTCTGGTTTGGAGCTCCCTCCAATCCCTGGCCTCAAGAGCCACAACCTGGTCCAATTAAAAGGCATTTCCAAGCTTTTATTAGGAAGATCTGGGAAATTCTTAGTGCCTGAATAGCACAAATAAGGAATTAGTGGCCAAAACTCAGGTTCTGGGGAAGCTCCAGGAGCTGCTCTGACTCCCATTCCCCAGTTCAAAGCCATGTAATAGTCTCAGCACATCAGGCTGCTTTGGGAACTGCCCAAAAATTTCAAGGCTCCACCTCCTCTGTATAGAACGTGCATCCAATCTTTGCTGTGGGATCCATTCAGGCTGGCAAGAGGACACAGTTGTTTATAGACCAGAGTTGCAAACACACAGGCTCTGTGTGCAGGGGGAAGGGGCTGTCAGGGTGGAAATGCAGCTTCCTCAGCCTCGGAAACCAAATGTTTGCTCTCCATTTTCCCCTTGGGTCTGCACAGTGTGGAAAGAGGGTCAGGCAAAGGCATCTCTTCTTTGGTCACATTCCCATAGGAAGCATCTGCTACTAAACATATGTTGCTGGAAGAAAACCCAATCCAGAAATCCAAACAGACTTTGAGTTTGTTTCTGGTTCACAGGCACTTGTGTAAATTCAGGCTAGGGTTCCTGGAAGATTGGAAATGACCTGTGGAATGTATATGGGATAGGAAGCTCAGAGTCAAGTTGCTGGGAGTGGGTCAGGGGATGCTCTCCATGGATCCATCAGCTAAAGGTCAGGAGCAAGCTCAAAGAAGACCTCTCCCAGCTGTCTCAGCTTCCCAGGAAAGCAGAGCATGAGAGTGCAGGGAGAAGGCTGATGGAAATGGAGGAATGAGAGCAGGAGAACAGGAGTGTGGAGGACGGGGATGGTCTTCCAAGGGTCTTCATCCTGGAGCTCATCTTCTGGGCAAGAGCTTGTGGCTGCTGCTCAGAAATTTGTGTCCTACCAGGATGTGAGAGCACATTTTCCATGCAAAGTTTGGAGTGTCCAGGGCTATGATTTTGCCCCTCTCATGCCTCATGCTGCCAGGTGCATTGTGTTTGGGGAGTGCAGTTTTCAGACATGGCAATTCCAGGGGTGCTGCTCCCCACCTCTCCAGAGATAGGATTTAAGCCCCCCAGAAAGGCACAGCACAAGCCTTGTGGGGCAGGGATGGCATCTGGGAAGGGCAGAGGGATGGGGAGGCATCAGGGAATGGTGTGGCTCATCCCATGTGGCCCCCCAGGACCTTCCCTCCTTGCCCTGGGAGCTGTGACCTGCACAAGCCAAGAGGCTCCAAGTCTCTCTTTCATAAGGAGAGAAAAGGCTGTGAGGCAGCCCCTCCCTGCTCCTCTCAGGAGGCTTTCCCCAGTCCCCCTGAGCTTCTGATGGCTTCAGCACTTTTTCCAATCTCTCCTCCAAATATATTCATGAATAGTTTATCCCATTTGCTCTTGTGCCAACACTGGCCTGGAGTTGAAATAACAAGCTGCCCTGCTGCTGTTTACATTTCCCTCCCTCCCTTGCTCCCCAAAATATTTATAGAGACCTTAGCACAGGTCTTTCGACGATCAGTTTTCGCTGGCTTAAACATGATGGGGCTGTGCCATGCTTTATACATGAGCTGGGCCAGAAGTTTCCTGCAGAGCCGGAGGAGAACACATGACCTAAGCAGCATCAGGTGCACCAAGAGGGGAATATCCCATGGCTGAAGGAGCTCCACAGCCCCCTGAAATGCCAGCACAGAGGAGAAGAACAGTGTTAACTGCTTTGAGTAAGAATTCCATGGGCACAGTGCAGCCCTGCACTGGTTTTCCATAGTATAGTTTCATAGTTATCATAGTATGTTAAGGGGTTGGAATGGAGCTTAGAGACCATCCAGCCCCAACCCCCTGCCCTGGGCAGGGACACCTCCCACCAGAACAGGTTGCTCAAGGCTTTAGCCAACCTGGCTGTGAACACTGCCAGGGTTGGGGCAGCCACAGCCTCCCTGGGCAACCTGGGACAGTGTCTCACCACCCTCACAGGGAAATCTTCTGCCTAATATCTAATCTAAATTTCTCTTTCAATTTATCCCCATTACCATCTCATGTGCTGCACCAGCTGTCCTGGTTCCTCCTTCCACTGCTTCCTTGTCTCAGAGTACTTTTATCAGTGTCTCCTCCCCAAGCTCTGGAGGTTTCTGGCTGGGTTAGACATGGGGCTTTCCTCAGCAGGGATCCACCTGGCTGCTGTCCTTACAACTGGCCACACTTTCTCTCCAGGATGCACATGGGGATTGAAATCAGGTGGAGAGGTGATGTGGGTCCTTCCAGCCTTCCTCTGCTGTCATTCAGTGATTGATTCTGTCCATTATGGGATCCCATCAAGCCCAAAGCTTTCTGGTGCCCTCTTAAACCTCTGGCACAGAAACACATCTGTGTTCTTCCCCCAGAGGTGTTTGGGCACCAGAACAGCTCCCAGGGCAGTAGGCACAGCCCCAAGCCTGACAGAGCTCAGTGCGTGTTTGGCCAATGCTCTCAGGCACAGGGTGCATTGTTGGGGTGTCCTGTGCAGGGACTGGAGTTGGACTGATGATCTCTTCCAACTCAGGACATTGTGTGACTCGGTGATGTGATCTTGGCACACAGCAGCATTGACTGGCACTGTCACCTGGACTCACTCACACCCCCAACTGCCCTATGCATAGACCCTGCACAGCTCCAACCACCCCTGGGCAAGAGGCTCGTCCTGGTTTAGGTATCTCTTGCAGTAGGAGTGTGAGCATTGTGGCTTCCTGCCCCAAAGAGCCACTCACTGAGTTTAGATAGCCTGTCTGCTCCTACCTGGCTTCAGACCTCCCCAGTGAAGCTTCCAGCTCCCACTGCAGAGCAGGACACCACTGGCAGCAGGCTGTGGCTCACAGCTGGAAGGCTTCTCCAAGCTGTCCAGCCTTCCCCAGGCTGCATTTGCAATCACTCTCTTCTCTTGTACTTGTGCCCACAGGAGTCTTTCCCTGGGATGAAGAACTGACTGACCAGAAAGAGGAAAAAGCAAGATCTGGAGAAAAAGCAACTTGAGACTTGACCTGAGCAATAGCTTTAGACTAGGCTTGAAAGGAAACTGTAATTAAAATCATTGAAGTAAATAGAAAGAGGGATTAAATACCACCTGGATTTACCAAAGGCAAGGTTGGCTTGAGAGCTCTTTTTAAGACAGGATCTGGTTTCCCAGACAAAAGAATTCCAGTAGATCTCATCTCCCTGAGCCTCAGTCAAGCATTTGATGTAAAGCACATGAGAAATTATTAATTAAACTGGTAGAGATGGGGATTAATGGAGAAATGATAAGGAACAAGGGTAGGATGGGAAATGGCTGGAGGGGAGGAAGGAATGGCTGGTGTTAAACCAGCAAGCACTGAGCTGCAGGCAGGCTGCTAATGGAGCTCCTCAAAGATCCATTTGGGGGCTGATTTTCCTTAATATTTCCACTAATGATCTTTGCACAAAAGGTAGGAGAGTGCTGATAAAACCTGCTGAGGATTCAAAGGAGGAAGCCAAGGCATGGCAGTAGTGGAATATCAAACAGGAGCGATTGGGTGACCTTAAAGACTGCAGGAAGAGACCTGGAAGGAAATTCAATAGTACAAATGTGAGGTCAGGGACTCAGGAACTGAGGCAGGAACTCCAACTGCAGCTGGAAGTAAATGAAAAGCACAAGGAGCTTGCTGGAGGAGTCAGTCACCAAAGGGCCATAAACTGGCAGTTTGGTTCAGCATGAAAGAGGATCTGGTTCAGATCCTGGAAGATGCTCTGAGGTCTCCACACAGCCTTCTCTTCTCCAGGCTGAACAGCCCCACCTCTCTCAGCCTATTCTCATAGGGAAGGTGCTCCAGTGCTCTGATCAGCTTCGTGGTTTCTTTTGGCCTTGCTCCAACACCTCCCACCAGAGCAGGTTG
>NW_008677656.1:17977-66316 GCF_000695815.1 Acanthisitta chloris | reverse complement strand
CCTCATTACCTCATTTACTGGGGATGGCAGGAAACACAGACCTCCCCCCGCCGCTCCCCGGCCAGCACGGGCTGCTGAGAGCATTGAAAGCTGCAGAAACGGGAGCCCATGCCCTGGCTCTATTCAAGGGAACATTAATTACCCTAAAACAAAAACAAGAGGAGTTCACAGCTGGGGCCCAACACTTCAGATTCCCCCTCCCTCCCTCCATCCCTCCTTCCCTGCTGCTCCTCCGGAGTGTGTGCACGCCAGCTATTTATTCCATCTCCCCTTCCAACGGCTGATCCTGGGCGCAGAGCATCCTTGGTGCCCAGCGCTCTGCCGCTGGCATTTGTAGGGATGGCACAGGTATTTTGTCGGCAGGGACAGAGAAGCGGCGTGGCACCACCACCCCCAGAACAGGCTGTGTGTTTGTGAAAAGCTGTGGCAGCTGGAGTAACGAGCAGTCCTGCCTGGCCTGGAGGGCACAAACCCAGGCTGGGGCGGCTTATCTCGGCCAGGGTAGGAGGGAGCAGCAGGGAAACTTCAGCAAGTCCTGCTGGAAGAAAACAGGGATTTGGTGGTGGTGTATTTTTCCCCCTCCCCCTCTGTGGGAATGGAGCAGAGAACTTAATTTAGAGCCCTCCCGAGCTGCTGGTTAATAGACGCTTGATCCAGGAGGCAGCTGCTGCCACCATTTACAAGGTGACCTGGAGCCCTGTTCCAGCGTGTCCCAGGCCACTATGTCATGAGCACCAGTTGCCAGGAATAGAGAGTGCAGCAACGTGTATAAATAAATAAAATGGGGTTTGAGTGCACTTCTGTGTTTGACTGATGAAGAGGAAGGGCCTGGCTCCAGGAGAACTAAATGCTGAGTTTTGTTGTTGTTGTTTTGGTTGCTGTTCAACGTGTATAAATAAATAAAATGGGGTTTGAGTGCACTTCTGTGTTTGACTGATGAAGAGGAAGGGCCTGGCTCCAGGAGAACTAAATGCTGAGTTTTGTTGTTGTTGTTGTTTTGGTTGCTGTCACCCATCCAAAGAGAAGTTGGCCCCAGGCCTCACTCTTGGGGCACATCAGCAATAAATACTAACAAAAAATAGGTAAAACGTGAGGAGAGGAGTGTTCTGAAACATGTGGAGGGCAGTGCTTGCCAGCTGTCAGCTTCAAGAGGAGAATTTGTTCTCGCCTGGGTATTGCCCTTCCCCTTCTCTATGCTCCTGCCCCAAGGTCTGTGATGAGCTTAGCAAGTGCTTTGGCATGGGGTAAGGTGGTTTGCGTGCAGTGAAAATGTTGTGTTCCTTTAGGCTGCTAACCCTCTGACTGCACTGAAGTGAAAATGCCTGAGTGCTCAAAGCCCTCTAGGACCTCCCTGAATTCATCCTGTGTCTCCAGAAAATTAGCAGATTCCCCCATAGCTTATTGGAAAATCATTTTGGAACAGCTACCCACACATACTACACATAGTGTAGGTGCTATGAGAGATGCCCCTGGAAGTGCTGGCGTGAGCAGCCCCTGCAGTGCTCCAGCAATTGGTGTGTGTAACTGCAAGGTAGTCACTTGCACTCATTTTTGGTGAAGTGAATGTTCAGCTGAGTTTAGCAGACCTGTTTGTAATGTAGAGTGGCCTGGTTCAAGCACTGCTGCAGATTAGGAGGACAGGAGATAGTGAATTAGTCAACCCTGTTAGTGCTTTACCTAGCAGTGAGGAGGAGCTGCAGATGGCCATGCCTGCTCTCCTCTCGGTCATGCAAAGGCCATCGGTGCTTTGGCTTCTTACAGAGATAGCTGTTAGCCCTGGTAACTCCTCTGGACTATGCTTTGGAAAGCAGAAAGCTTGCCAGAGTTGTCCTGTGTTAGAAAAACCCAGTGTGCAGAAAGACTCTTTGTGCCATTTGGTTTGGATTAGTGAGAAAGGAGGGGAGAGTAGAAGGAGGTTTCATAGGATATTATCTCTACACTCCTTCTCTGTACTTCAGTTTATTTCATATGGACCTGAAACAGTGGGGAAAAAATAGCCACTAAATCCACAAAAAATAATAGCAAAAGCAAGGCAAAGAATTATTATCTTTGTGGTCGTTTGCACTGGGCTGCAGCCCCTAAAGTAACACAGGATACCTCTTAGAATGCAGGACCCTTTTCACAGTCTAGTAGGGAACAAATCCTGTCTTGATACACTGGATTTTTGCAAGTGCATACAACAGTCAGGAATTTAGGTAACCCATTTGTTTTCATCTTACTGCAAGTACCCAGCTCATTCAGGACCATCACCCACCACCATCACTCTACCTTTTTCACCAGCAGCCTTGTCTGGTAATCCAAGCAGTAACCTTCTGCTGAGGCCAGAGAGGACAACTGAATGTAGTGGTTTCTTTCAAAGCCCCTACAAAACTTTACCAGAACATGTAGTCTTGTTGTTGGTTGTTGGGTTTGGGGGAGTTTTTTGGTGTTTTCTTTTTTTTTTTAGGAAGTAATTTCCTTCACAAAAGGGAAGTATTTTTTCATGCAAGACATAATTAAACTGGAATTCATTGCCACAGGATGTTGTGGATGCCAGAAGTCGAGATAGGTTCAAAAAGCAATTAAACAAATTCATGGAAGCGAAGTTCATCGAGGGCAATTAAGCACAAAGATACAATCTCTGGCACAGGAAGTCTTAAGCCACAGCTTGCTGGAAGCTGGTAGGGGGGAAGCCTTATGGTATGCTTGCGCCATTCTTATGCACTCGCCAAATATTTGCTGCTACTCACTGTCTGGGGCAGGATATGGGGCTCCATGGACCTTTGGTCTGACCCAGTCTGGCAGATATATTCAGCTGTTGTGCTTTAACCAAGATGTGAAGCATCCCAGTTTTGCTAAGGAAATGCTAACAGCATGTAGAGATGTGTGTGACCCTTTGGAGTCCCTTTTCCGTGTCTCTTTTTTTCATGGGCAGAAAGCAAAATCAAGACCAGGTCTTCTGATGGCAGAGAGTTCAGCTCACAGGGGAGGGAGGGGAGCAGTGGGGAAGGAAATGAAACTGGGCTGCTCAACCACTGTCCTGCTGGCACATGACGTGGTCTGCAGAGCTCACAGTGTGGTGTTTGTGGATGAGCTCCAGACATTTCATGTGCTTCCAGAAAATTTGTGTCCATGTGAGTCCTGTCTTCCAGTAACTTGCCCTCAGCAACCAACTGCTTTCTCTGGTGTGCCCAAAGCATGGTGCCTTTTAAAATGGACTTAAAATGAGATTTCATGCAAGTATAGATACATAGAGTAATTCTTCAGATGGAAGATAACTTAGCTTTTCTTTAGTTTTATATTTCCTGCAGTTTCCTCTGTTTGAGAAATTTAAGTGATGTTAATGTGACATTGTATTACGGGCTGTCATTCAAGCTAGATAACACATGATTATAACTTTGCTATTGGAAAACACCTGATTTATCTCAACTGTGCCTCTTAATTTATATTGAGAACTGTAAAAGCAATAATCAAAAACCCTCAGGTCGTCCCTCCCTACCCTGAGCAAGCCTGTAACTAAACTGTGCTGTGAGAGGATACGTATCAGGGTGTCACAGGCATCAGAAGTAGTTTCTGTCTCAAATTCACTGACCATTCAGAGAAGGAAATAGGCAGTGTATTAATTCATTGATGTTCAAAATGCTCAAGGAGTGCTGCTCAAAAGTACAGGAGCTTAGAAACTGATTAAAAGTGTGGATAAAGAAATTCAAGTTGGAAGGCATATGCTATCACATCTGGACATAAATAATCTAAACCAGAGCTAGTTGGTGGGAACATTCGAGATGTGAGAGCATGTGATGTCTTGTGACTTTTAGCCAAAATCAGTATTTCATATTTTACTTGAACCTTCAGTTCTTAAAGATTCTTTGAGAACGTGATCCAAGTATATTCCCAGTTCAGCAAATCAAATCTTGCCCAGTATTTATCATAGTTTTAAAAACATTGTCAATCCAGTGTTTGTTGTGGGGCCTGACACCTTGTTCTGTTCCTTCAGAGGGTAAAGCAGACCAGGAGAGGTTGTGAGTGCTTGATGTTTCTTGTTAAATGTTTGTTAATACAGAGGAAAGCTACTGACTGCACATAGAGGAATGTTGTACCACAAAACATACTGAGACTGGTGGCAGCCCCTGCCCTTTGGTGTAACCTTGTTTCTGAAAACCTTACTACAAAAAGATTTTAAAATGTTGTGCAAGTCACAGAGTATCAACCAGAATAGCAGTGTGAGAATGATCCTATTGTAAAGGAAGATTGAAAGGCCCCAATGTATTGGATGCTAACCTGTATCTGTAGGACACAGACATCAAGAGAGCCAAGGAAACTGGAGGATTGAAATAATAGGAGAAAGGAGCAGAAAATTGATTGTATGCACAAGGAAGGGTTCCTAAGCAGGAATAGGGAGGTCTGCTCTTGAAACATGCTAGACAAATACATTGGGACTGGCAGAGAATATCCTCCAAATAGTCCAGGGTCAGGAATAGAATCTTTTTTATGCCTTTTGTGTCTCTGAATTTCAACCTCAATAAGGTTGCCCTTCAGTGTCATGAATCAGTAGTGGGTTCATTTCAGTGACCAATATTGGGTTTATTTGACAAAACAGGACAGTGAGGACACTCCAGATATGAATTCTTTTGACAGACGTGGGCGTAGTACTGAGCCAGAGACTTGGGATATACTGGGAGGTGTAAGAAGGAAATAGATGGTAAATACACAACGATTTAGCTATGTGAGTCAGTGCTCTGGAGCCTAGGCAGCTGTGCTCAGTAGTCAGTTTTTGATGGAGATGTTTTCCCTCACAGATAGGAAGATTGGCATCTCATTAAAAACTGGATTTTCCCTCCAGTGGTGGATGACCATCAGGTTGGTCATCTCACACCCACGTTCCTCTTTGCCTGTAGTGTCATAATGTGGACTGTGTTACCTGACCTCCAGGACAGGTGTGCAGCCCTTCTCCCTTGAGCATTGCAACAACATCCACTCCAGGTTTTGCCTATGCACGTTACAATTCAGCTGAATTGTAAGTCTTTGCTCTAATCTGAGTGGATATGAAGGTGTGGGCAAGACCTTAAAACAAGTCTTCTTGTTTGGTTTGGATGGAAGAATCTGTGATAGTGACTGCAGAGCTGATATTGCCTCCTAGCACTTCTCAGAGAAAACAGAATGTTTTAAAGGTTTAAAGCTCTGTTTCTTAGCATTTTTTCAGCTATTCTCGTGGTGACTTAAAGCATCTTTTCCTTGAATGCAACTCACAATGAAGTTAAAAATCACATCTTCCCTGTTCCCTTCCTCTTTCATTTTGAGCTACTTTGATGTCCAGGGTTTGTCCATCTCCTCACATTGTACCTTCTGAGCAGGTTCTGGATGAGGCCACTGACCCAGGTTGTTCTCATTTCTTGTCCTGAGTCGTGCCTAATATTAAATATCTTGGCAGAAAGAGGAAAATCCTGCAAAGAGAAGTGGGAAAACTGCAGGATTCCCTTGAATCCAGTCGCTGACACTGTTGATGTTTTGTGGGTTTTAATCTTATTAGGGTTATTGCTTCAATAAATACCTTGCAGAGAAGAGTTCTGTGGGTTAGTTTTGTCAGGGTGGGTGCAGCAGTATTTTCTTTCATCACTTCTTAATCTATTGTCTTTTATTTAGTTGGACAACTCCTTGCTTCCGTCTTATTGGGAGAAAAAGAGGGTGGGAGTGGAGAATAAGTGCATCCAGATGGCTTTCTCTGCCTGTTTTATGTTATCATGTGCTTGGATTGTTTCACCTCTTGCTTACCACCCTTTGAACACAGCCCAGAAATTTGAAAATCATTAGAGTTCCTATTCAGAAGACTTTTTAGAGGACTGTAGGCCATCCGAAGGCATGCCAACGAGGGTTCAATGAGTCTGGTAACATATGTATTTTGTAACTGAGTTCTTAGATGAGCATCTTTCTGGAGCTGTAATTTATGTCAGTTCTTTCTGGACTTTTAAGTTTCTGATGTTTTGTTTTGTTCCAAAGACATACAGGCTGAACACAATGTTCGAGACAGAGATTGTGTTTTTCATATTAGTCTTTATCTCTCTCTAATACAAAGCTCCACATCTGGTTTGTGGTTCCGATGAGGACTAGAAACTGAGCAGATGTTTTCCCCGTGTTGTCCACAAGGGCACTTAGATCTCTCTGTGGATGGTTACAATTAATGTGGGTCCCATCCATGTCTACAATTAGTTCAAACTTGCCAATTTGCATAACTTTGTGCTTGTGTGCACTGACATTTGTTTACTGTAACTTGGGTGGATCCTTCAGATTGACTCGATTAGTTCTTGCTGGTTTTAACTAACCTACAGAGCAGTATCATCACCAATTACATTTTGTCCTGTTTCACATTGTATATGCCCCTTTCCAGATCATTTAATGTATTAAATGTTGATCATAGTATCCACCCCTGGGACTTCCCCCATTAACCTTCTTGAAAACTGGCCATTTATTCATGCTGTTCGTTTTTCTAAATTAGCTTTAATCTATTGACAGATGTTTACCTCTCACCCCATGACTAGTTTCCCTAATAGGCTGCAGTGATTAATATTACCGAAGGCTGTTTGAAAATTCAAATTAATTATATCTACCAATTTTTCTTTAACCACTATCTTGACACTCCTTATAGAAAATATGGAAGGTGCCCATTTTTCTTATGGAAATACCATACTAATCTGTGCCTGCTGTATGGCATTAATCTAACTTTCATAACTACCCAGTCGAGCCATTTTACCAGGTACTAAAGTAAGGTTTACAAGTGGCTGTAATTCCCAAGTTCACCGTTGCTTTTTATACTCGAATGCACAGTATCACCTGCCCTGCAGCTTTGCCACTTCCTATTTAATTTTAATGACCAAGCTGCCAGCAAAACGCGTCATACCGCTCAGCTCTGAACATCGTTTGAAACTCGGGCGAGTGCTACCTGGGCCAGTTTGTTTCCAATTTAAATTAATTTTATGTGACTCCAGGCATCAGTGGCAGGCTGCCCTGGCTTTTTACAGCGCCTGTTCCTGAGCTGCTCGTTACCGGCGCCCAGCAAGGCCCTGCAGGGCTCCACTCTCTGCCCTCCTGTGCTGCTCTCTTGGGTGTAGCCAGTGCAGCCTCTCACCCTGGAGATACACTTTGAAAGGGTCTTCCAAGCATCTTGACAACCCCTTACCACCAAACTTAACCAGGTTCTTTACAATTGGAGATTTTAACTGTTTTTTTCTTCGCACAAGCAAGTGGTAAACCATCATTTAAATTTGGCTTGAATACTTTTTGCCTTTCATGTTAGTTAAAGTTGGATTATCTCAAGATCTTGCTATGAACTGGAGATTTACAGCCAAACTCAGTCTTTACATTCAAGTCAGTATTTTCTTCTGTATATGTTTGACGATTTGTGGCTTTATTGTACATTTACTTGGATTTGTTTTAATGCTGTAGTTACAAAATCATAATTGTTTCTTCCTGTTTACAGAGTAAACTATTTTCTTGTGTCCTGCATTAAAGTGCTTTTGGTTAAAAAATTGGATGCAGTAAAACTTGTTTAATTGGTTTGATGATGAAGTTTAGTATTCAGGTGTGTTAAATGGAGGTGCTTTGCACCTAAAACTGATTAGCTACAGTTAGCCAACCGTCCTGGTTGGTTTCTGATCTCTGGGTCCTCCGTGGCTCTATGAAGCCAGCATCTCACATAAAGGCTTTTATTCAGACATTGACAGCAGAAAGGAAGTTTTTGGCTTGCAGCTCCCTGAGCGCTAAGGTTTGCATGCAGGTAGATGCTTGGCAGCAGCTGTGTCCTCCTGTGTGCTGTGCTGCATTGCCACAAGGGACTGCAAGATGGGCAGTGGAAGGAGATCCACCTGTAAAATAACACCGCTGGAGAATCAGTTTGAGGATTAAAAAGCCTAAAACCTCCCCACAGCCTGGTGGTTGGTGAGTGAGCGGAGCAGGAGGCACAGGTAGGGTTGCTGGGCACCACCCTGGCAGTGTTGCTGTAAAGTTACCCATGAAATTTCATCCACAGTGAAGGGAATAGGCAGAAACGAAGCGCGTACTCTTTGTCGCTCGCAGATGGGCTCCACACATGTCAAGGCTCAATTTATCCTATCAGTAAGGTCTATTCTGGGCTCCTCTGTGTTTTCTGCCAGTTCAGTCTGGGAGTTGTTTTACACCTCTTGGCAAATATTTGGTTTGGGTGTTTTTAAGTGTAATTTAAATGACTGATTAAAAGTCAGAGAAGGTTTCAGCTCTTCCTGGTTAGAGTCGTTTCAAATTTACCTTTAGATAAGTTTTAAAGGTATTAGTGTATCTTAAGCATTTAAGAGTAAAACTTCAGTGGATCCAAACAGCTGGTATTCTTGCAGACTTGGTGCTGATATTCCAAGACAGAGCCTGTTTCTATATCCCCTTTAGTGACACAGTTAATATTCAAAAGATTTAAGGTTTATATCCCTGATGGGGGAGAGGGAATCAGTAGAGAGCATTGGAAATGTTAGGGTAAACGTTGTTTCTTTATTTCTAAGTACTCAAGTGTATCTTGGATGTAGCTTCAAATATTGCAGTACTTGGTACATTATACCAAATCACCCTGTTTATGTGCCCACCTTGTAGCGTCATGCTGATTCCTTCCTCTAGTTCATCACATTGTTCTTCAGAGGCAGTGCAAACTTTTCCGCTCCTTAAGCACACTTTCTGCATCTAATATTTTGACTGGCTTTGAAACCTCTTCCCTTCACACCTTCTTGGGTTTAATTTCCCTGAGCTGATTTCCTGCAATGGAATTCTTTCCCCTGTCCCTGCTGCTGTGGTTACATCCCACACTGCATCTGGTCCCAGCAGCCCGTGAAATGTGGTCCTTGGCATGCAAGTGCTTGGCGTTTGCTATCCTGACTGTGCTTCTTGAGACACCACAGTGCATCTCAGATGTTTAAAGAATTCAGCCTCACAGCTTTCCTGTGCATTAAGAAAACATTTTCTCAGTTTTATGGAACAGCAAAGTGAAATGCCCAACATCATGAAGGAAGTCTGTGGTGCAGCTGGGAAATGAACTCTGATCTCTCTGTGTCTGTCCAGTACCTTAATTACGTGATCGTCTCCAGTGCCTCATCTCAAATTCATCTCTTGAAGTTGAACGAGCATGTCAAACTGCATTTTTCATCTCTTTTCTCTTGACTCTGCTTATAGCTTCAGGCATTGGAGGAGAGTGGAGTTTTTACATGTTGGGAGTCTTCTTCAGTACTGTTCTTTTATCCCCTCTTTTTTGCCTCTCTCTTACACCCCAAGTTAGTACTGTTCTTTTATCCCCTCTTTTTTTGCCTCTTACACCCAAGTCATGTGAAATCCTTCTGCATCTGAATTGCAGTTTTCTGTATTCATGCTCATACTTGCTGTCATTTCTGTCCTCTGTTTTAATGCTGTAACAACACTTTTTAATCTTTTTTTTAGGACCCTTGCATTTTCCCTCCTCTGTGATATTCAACTCTAGGCAACCAGTGTTTTCTGCATTTGCCATCTAAATAATGTTCTTTGCTGTTTGAATTTTACTATCCCCAGCCTGATTCAGCATGGAATACAAACCTTCTTCTGCCTTGTAGACAAAAATGGATGTACAGGGTTAGATCAAAGGTCCACCTAGCCCAACATCCTACCTCTTGTTGAGCAGGGGACACCCAGGGAAGAGTGGCAGTTCAGGGCAATGGAACAGTTATACTTCCCTTGATTGTTGCTATCAGCCTCTGGCTCATTTGCAGCCCAGAAACTTTTGTATTCAACAGCTGTTAATAAATTCCCTCTCCCCCCACCCCTGGCTTCCTCCACCCCCTTCTGTTAATTTGCCTCTCTTCTGTGAACCCATGTACACTTTTAGCATCCATAATATTCCATGGCCAAAAGACAGCCAGAAGAATTATTGCTTGTGCAAGGAAGTGTCTCCATTTTGTTTTTCTCCTAATAACTTCATTTGAACTGTCCATTCTTTTTTCAGAAGGGACTACAAGCAGTCATTCATTCTCCATTCCTTGTTTCATAGTATTTTATTGTTTTGCATAATTGTTTTTCCTGCAGATGCTGTTTCATCATTTTGTCACTGTTGTTGTCCTACTCCAGCTTTTCGCTTCTTCTGTCTTCTTTTTCCCCCAAATCTGGGCCCTAGAACTGCAGGTAGTGTTCAAGGTGTAGATTCACCCTGCACTCATACAGAGGTATAATGATGCTTTATGTTCCTTTCCTCAGCATGCCCACTATTATTATTTCATTTTTGACAGCTTCCCCTATGTTGCTTCTACTTTCAGGGTTCTGTACTCTGCTGCCCAAACTGAGTCTCTGCTGAGCATTCTCTTGCACTTTTGCTTATGATCTGGACCCTGGCAGTTAGTCTCGTTTCACTTGAATTTTCTTTTTCTTTTCTTCTCCCTTTTTATGCTTTCACCATATCCAAAAGGGCTTCCTTCCTCCAGTGCTCCTACCCACCTTGATCTCTAAATTTCTGTTGGAGAGTTGTAGTACAAAGCCCTTCAAAAGCATCTGTTCTTTTTTCCCCTTATCTAGTCTACCAGCACTGTCAGGCAACTTTCTATTATGCTGGAAATAAAAAATGCCTCTAAGATGTGTGCCAAGCTCACAGAATGTAAATCCACATATGTATGTCCAATCCACTCTTCTTTTTTCTTCTTTCCTCTTCACCATCTGTCTTCTAATCTGGTTTCTATGTGCATTAAGGTATAATTTTACACCAGTCCAGTTAATTTCAAGTTTAGTTCTAGTTTGTACTGTTCTAAAGTGTCTGATGCTAATAGAGCTTAATCTGCTTGCACCGTGCACAGCATCTCAAGGAAAGCAGCTCTGTTTTCAAGAAGCAGTCCAGGAAAGTCTGGGGCCTCCTCTATTCCTGTCTGGGAGCTTTTGGATAGAAATCACTCAGAATGATCTGTGTAACTTCTGCCTAATAAGCCTGATGTTCCTGCTCTGTGTTGGACCTGCCACATCACTGATGTGCAGATGTGTAGCCTGTTTGTCTTCCAGACATGTTGGATTGCACACAGACGACTCCGTGATCAGGGAACGTGCACGTGTGAGGTTGGAGACATACCAAGAGCATTGTGTTTGTTGCTTATGCTCTACACTGGGTCAGCACGTCAGTGTTTGTCCAGAGTTGTCCTACATTAGTGGTCCTGGCTGGATCTGTAAGAGAGGACTCTGCCATCCTGTGTAAGTCCTGGTATTGCTGTGAGCTCTAACTGTGACCAAGGTATTATGAGGGAACTCTGTTTCTGTAGCAGTAGAACCCATAGTTGCTTTATCACCAGTACAGATTATTAAATTACCCTGGTTCCCTCTCTCTCCCTTAAGCATGTAGAACCTCTTACAGAGTAAAAGAGGTTGTTATGGGCTCTGAGCATTTGAAAAGTTGGGCATTATGTTCAGCTGCTCCCATATGGACTTTGATCTGAGATGGGGATATCCATCATTCTGCAGATGCAGTGATGAAGGATTAGTGTCCCCTCTCCCCTGTCCCCTACAACCACAGAGTTTAGCTGTAGTGTGGTTTTGAAGGTCAGCAGCATTTCAGGTCCCCCAGTTCTGGAGGTGCTGGGGGTGACTCTGTACTTCAGGTTGCATCATTATGTCTACATGAGAGATGTGATTCACAGAAAAGTCCAAATCTCTTCCTCTAATGTATAGCTCCACACCTTGTAATAGTGGGTTGGCATAAATCTGTTAGCTGAGCATGAAGTTCAATTAAACTAAATTAGAAATTAATTAATACTGGCAGCAATCGTAGGTGTAGCCTGAGAGTTGTTGTGCTTGGTTTTAGTGCTCTGCATTTGGCTTCCTGTGTGAGCTTGGGCAAGTCACTTAGCTTATCTGTGAGAAGCCCACATGGCTGTTCGGAGGTTAAATGCCATAAAGATGCATGAAGTCCTTGTGTGTATGTTACTGGGCTTATACAGAGGTCGAAGATAATGCTAGCAAAAAACAGTCCCTCTTTGTCAGCCCTTCCTGTGGCCCAAATGATCTCTATGGCTGGGAAAAAACCCTACGCTAAAAAGTTGCTGTATAACCAAACTTTACAAGTACACTTGCCTAGGCTGTACCTGAATAAATGATGCCACACTTAAATGATTAGCTGTTGAATCTAAGGTTGATGATTATATTGGTAGTGTGATCTGCTTCTCTAGTGAGTGTGGCTCAGAGCCATTCTGATGTTAAGAAAGGGACAGAAACAATCAGTAACCCCTGCTGCCAGGCAAAGGAAGGATGAGGGCTGGGGCAGACAAAAGCTTAATCTTTCTCTCTCTCTCCCTGTTTTTCTAAGAGTTTGAGCTAATCGCTGATAACCAGCACTAAAACATCTGAATCATAAATCTGTTCAGCTACTGCGTGACTCATGACAAACAGAGTATGAACTGTTTGTGCCTTAGCTATTCCCTTCCCTGCTGAGCTATGCCTTGAGTTATCTCACACATAACCCCTGCTTGCAGTTTTTGCAGGTTTGAAGCTGAACTCCTGTAACACTTTTTACGTGTAAGTCCTTGGGGCACCCTTGCCGTGGTAGTTCCCCTTTACTGTAACTTTAGGCAGAAGATGAAATCACAGCAAGGCAGTGCAAAGCCCAGGGATGCAGCCTATGCACTCATCCTTCTCCCTTCTCCCCCACTCCCCCCCACGGGGAGCTGGGACTCCTGCTTCCCACTATTGTGAGAATTAATCCTTTAGTGCTCCTTGCTGCTTTACCTTCCCTATAGCCAATAAGCACAGAGCAACTGAAGGATTGGATCTGTGTTCGAAGGAATGAGTAACAATGGATCAAACTGCTCTAGCTCTTTTGCAAGTCCTGTTGGAAAAATGCAATCATTTGCTTTTCATTTGAAAAGTAATTCAGATATCTCAGTTTATACAAAAGTGAGTCTGAGCATTTGGGGATTTTTCTCTTTCCTTCTCAGATCAATGGGGAGGAGAGGGAAGCAAATTCCTAACTTTGGACCCCAGCTGGAAATCAATACAGAGGTAGTCCTGAGTGCTGTTCCTTGATTTCTGGCTGTGGATGTGCTCCTGTGCTGACTGAGGCTGCCCACAGTAAATGCATAGGTGGACACTCTCAACACCAAGTTCTATTTTGGAGGAAAAGGAAGTGACATTACTTTGTTGTGGATGGATAACTATCTTCTGTGCAGGAAACCTCAGAAGGAGCAAAATTTTGTAGGCTGCGGAGTAGGATGTGATTTTGTTTGCTTTTTCTTCTTCTATTTTGACTGGGTGGAAATGGTGTGGAGGTTATTGAGTTAAAACGACTTCCTGAGATTTCTGTGTGCTCAAAGGGAATGAGTTGGGAAATGGTCTTTGGAGTTCCTCTTGCTAAAGCTTTATTGGCAAGGCTGAGTCACAGGAAATGTTACCAGCCCATCATCACGGTGGGATTGAGTTCTCTGGGAGTGACCAGGTCAGAGTCACCTGTGCTCATGGGCAAGTAGATTTTTCAAACACTAGCAGCGTGGGAATGCATCGATTGAAGGACAGGAGTGTGCTGATCTGCCTGAAGTGGGGGGAAAAAAAGCTCACGGTAACAGATAATATATATGACCAGCTTGTAAAGTAAAGGGGGAAACAAACTCCTAACTTTGGACCCCAGCTGGAAATCAATACAGAGGTAGTCCTGAATGCTGTTCCTTGATTTCTGGCTGTGGATGTGCTCCTGTGCTGACTGAGGCTGCCCACAGTAAATGTATAGGTGGACTCTGTCAGTACCAACTTTTTATTATTTTGGAGGGGGTTTCTTGTAGAGGAATAAGCTGTGCTTATTCCTGAAAGGTGTGAGTCTTTGAAATGTGGCCGTGCACGGCACAAGTCAGGCTCTCCCTGCTCTCTGTTAAGGAGGTTTGGAAATCATGGGATTGTTTTATACCCAAATGTTTTATACTCATTTTATTTAAAAGTTTGAAGGAGACTATTATGTGGAAACTAAAATACCAAGGGTATGTAACTGTGACGGTCTGGGAGGAATGGCAGGCACCTTCTGAGAGGAGACTCTAAGCCAGTATTGTTTTTCACAGTGGAGATTCCTTTGTTCTTGGAAGGAAAGTAATGATCCTTGTTCCTAGCGCTGAATGTTCTGTGTCAGCTCACACTTTGGGTACGTTTCTGTATTTTACCTTTGAAATGCTTGGTTATTCCTTTAATTGAAATTATTTTGTTGTCTTTAAGCTGTTTCTGACATTCCTGCAGAGGAAAGCGGTTGGTTGAGAGTTGCCTAACCACCAGTGTGGCTTTTCCTAAATTTGAATTTTTCTTAATTCCTCAGTTTTACTCCTTTTGAGCACCTGCTTTGGACAGAAATGCCAGTCAGGATGAGACATTTCCTTCACTGCTAAAAAAATGTCACTAGTATTGTTGCCAGTCAGGATTTTTGCCCGTAGGAAATGCCCAGTGCAGGTGTCCCTGTCTGCTGTCTGTGGGACCTTCTGTTTGGAGGGGTTTGAGCAAGGCCACATAGAGAAGAGCCTGCTTGGAGGGATCTGTGAAGAGTTAAACTGGTTCTCATCTTACAAATATTAAGCCTCATGGGAGATTTAGGTATTTGTCTCTATGTTGTGCATATCGAGAAAGAGCAGAGAATAGTCAAGTGGTTTGCCTGAAGTCACCCAGCCTGGCAGAGCTGGGAATAGGTTTCCTGGCTCCCAGTACTGTACTTTAAACCACAAGATTAGTCTTTTTTGAAAAGGATAATCTGTGTGTTCAAAGAAGGCTTTATAAAGCTCCCATTAACCCCAGTGCCATACCTAGCGAGGAATCTAATTTATGTTCTGGCAAATGAAAGAGTTTCGAAGACCTTAGTGCTGCAGGTTACTGTCAGACCTTCAAGGTTCGTTGCCACCAGTTTAATTTTTCTCCTGCTTGGATTTGATTCTGTTGTTCCTGAGAAAGGAGGAGCAACTGTACTCCCGAGGAAAGATTTCCAGAGACATCCAGCTGTGGATAACTGAGAACAAGGTCCATGCGACGTTTTTTGCTATGCTTAGTTTAATGTACAGAATATCTGATGTTCCCATTCCTTCCTAGAAAGAGAAACCTTCTGGAAAGGCTGGGTTTTGTTTATTGCATATTATCACTTCGTCAAGATTTGAAGATCTGAATTCCAGTAGCCAATGACTGGAAATGTCCTTTCAGACTAAAATGTTGAACTTTAGAGTTTACCCCTGAGTCCTCAAGCTACCTTATCTGAACAGCAGAGGAATTTTTTCCCCAGTTTTTTTCTGTTATCAAGGTGGAACAGAGTGTCTGAATGTTAGAGAAGTAGCAGTATGTTAACCTCAGCCTTGCTTTTACTCAAAGACTGCAAGTGTTTTACAGGGTTGGCTGAAGATTATCTAACTTTTGGGTGGGGGAGGAGAGAGAGGGACAGAGATTTAGCTCTCATCACTGAATGCATGAAGTGAGAATAAAAGCCAGGGCTTTCCTGATCCCATGCTCTACTAATAACACTTTTACAAGCTGGTTATATAATTATCTGTTACCGTGAGCTTTTTTCCCCCCACTTCAGGCAGATCAGCTATTTCAACCAGCCAAAGCGTTTTGTGTGGATCTTTGGATAATCCAGTGTCATCAGTTCTGCACTGAACTGCAGAAACAAAACTGCCTATTACAGTTCACAAGACGTAACAGACTTTGGGGTTGTTGGTTTTTTTGTTTTTAAATGTACTGAAACAAGTTTGGATTGATTTTAGTTTCTTCTTATTCTGGATGGCAGGAAAGAATTTAGGAGAAAAAGGAACTCCAGCTAATGTCTGTAGAATAAGTGTGTAACAGCAACAGACCTGGTTTCCTCTGTGGGCAATAGTTTACTGCCCTTCTCTCAAATTACGATGCTGTTTATAATACGTGTTTTAAGAGTGTAGTTAGCATTAACATTTATGAACATCATAATAATAATTTGCCATTTGGCAGATATAACTATTATTGTGTAAATAGCCAAGTGTTTGTAGCAATCTGCAAATTTATTGGCTATAAAGACAACATTAAATTAAGCTAGAGGAGAATTCCTGCATGGCATGTGCATTGAAGAAGATTTTCATCCTGTGCTCTGGAAGGGGAGCCACAAGCACTCCATCACCTTTTTTATGGAGCAGCCATGCCAGATGTGAAGTAAAACGTGGAGAGTCTGTCTCCTAAGCACGCAAAGGGCTCTGTTGTTTCCCTTGGCAAACACACGTGTGAGCCAAGCTCCTTCCAGATGGGAGTGGAGGTGGTGATTCATGGCCACCTTGGGCCGAGGGGCAAACGTTGAGTTACTTGCAGTGTGTTGCAAGGAGCAGCTCCTGAGATTTTGTGCTCTATTCAGCCTTAAAACCTGGGGACTGCCAGCTTTATGTTTTGGGGGATTTTTTGGCAGATCCTTCTCCCCTCTGCCTTTCCCCAGCTGTGGGGAAGGGAATGGGAATTCCCATGGTACTCCTGTCTCTACTCCCAGCTGCTTCAAGCCCCAAGAGCAGTTGTCTTGGTCACCAGGCAGCTCAGTTGGGTCCTGTTTGGGTTCTCATTAGGGCAGGTCCAGGTGTTCCACAGGACATCTGAGGAAGCAGCAGATGGAGAAGGTGGGTTGGGTAGCAGTCGCTGGGGTAGAGGCTCTGAGCCATGACCAGGCTTTAAAAGCAGCCTGGGGGGCTCTCCCACATATCCAATGAAGTACAGATTTTTTTGGACAGAGCTGAAGATAGAGTGTGAGTAGGAAGAGGGAGATAGCTTCTTGTATTTATTTTGTCACTGGATCCTGCAGTGATGTGCCTTAGGAAGCCAGGTCTGTGTAAGGAGCTTGACTCACATCACAATATTCAACTGGCTTGAAACACCATTTCCTATTTCAAGTCTACCCCTTAATGCATATACCTCTCATTAGATCAGTAGCATCTGTGTTTCTTGCAGTAACAAAAAAATTGTATAAAAGCCATCAGTTTTTGTATTGAAGTATGTCTGGACTGTATAAGCTTTGAATAAACTCAGAAAAGTAAGATAGATAAAAAAGGTGATGCTTTTGGCTATCCAGAGTAGTGCAGACACTTCCCCAAGAGTACAAAAAAAAGACCTATTAGTTATAGTTCTACCAGCTGTTATGTTGTGGAAGAGATGTGTGTTTTTAAAGCTTACTCTTAGGCTTGAGACTGAGCCTGTTGTGAGCAGGTAGCTCACACATCCGAGTAGCTGGCTGGCTGCTTCGTCAGGGTCGATACCAGTAGGCAGCTATTTCGTACTTTTTCTGATTCTTCTTTGCTAAACTAGTAGAAAATAAAAGGTGCTGGAACGTGGATTCACTGTGGTGGAATTCACCCACCACTCCTCTTGGCCACGCGCAGTGGTAGGATGTGTGGGGCTGTAGCTTTGCTTTTGTCCGTCCCTGTGCGAGGAGGAACAGCTTTCAGTGCTGACAGCACTCTAAGGCCAATCTCCCTGCTGAGCTGCCAGCCAGGGTTTGTTTGTGGTGGGTACACTGTGGGCAGCTTCCAAGGGGAGGCAGAAGAATGGCTGGCTGTGAGATCGGATTAGAGGGGGAGAGCAAGCCTTCCCAGCCTTTTCCTATCTGAATGTATTTTACTGTTTCATCCTGCTTTTTCCAGCTGTGGTGAGCATTCAAAAGCCAGGTCGTCGTCGTTGTAGTTTGAGGGGCAGAAGGGATGTAAGGGAATCACCTGACTCCTTAAGGGACAACCTGGACTTTCTGTTTATTTCGAGGCTCGTGAAAACAAGTTATTTCATCGCTTGCTTATCAACTGGCAGCTAAAAACATCCTGGAGGGAGGGAGTGATGGAAATGCTGGAGGAGCACCACTCGTTGCTGTCACAGAAGTTTTGTGGGAAGAGGGCAAACCAGCTGCATAGCTTGAATGCCATGGTGCCTCAGGAGTACAGAATGTCAGAGAGTAAATCCCCCATGAGTTTTGGCTGGTGTGTGAACTGGAAAAGTAAGATTGGCTCAGATAGACCAGCTGGCTGTATCAAAAGCAGTGAAAAATCCCTTTAAAAATTATTTTCCTAGTAAGTTTTGCAGAAACTTCAGCCAAGCAATCCATTCCAGATTTTGGCACTCATCCTTTCCCTTCCCTGTGCTCATGCTGAGCAGATGAGTGCAATGGCCAGACCTAAAATGAAGAGCATCTACAGTCTGATCTCATCCTTCCTTGCTGCCTTTGGCTGGAGAGGAGGAGGAGCTTTGAAATCGGATTATTACTTCGAGCCTCTTGGCTTTGGAGCTACAGACTGTTCCCCACGTTGCCAATGGGCTTAAAAGCTTAGCAGAACTCCCACTAGGTACCCAGGAAGCCTCTTACCGCAGGAGATGGTGACACGGCAGGATCAGCTGTTCTTTATTTATCATGCAGCTGAATCGTCTGGGGAGGGACCATTGCTAACCCGCTGGGGTTGTTTCCAGAAACAACATCAAGAACAGGTAGAGATGAGCTGATGCTGTTCCCCACCTACGTGGGGGTGATTGTGCTCACCCAAGGTGCTACGTAAAACAGTTGCTAAAATTTTTTGTCTTTACCTGCTGGTAGTACTTAGGCCATAAATGGGAATGCTAAATCCAGCATATGTGGAGAGAGGGAGTTTGGGGTTGTTTTGGTTTGGTTTTACTAGCAAGGTATTGCTGGTGTGGAATGGTGAGAGCTTAGCAATATATAGTCTATACAATATGCTTCAGAATGGTGACCATCTCTAGCTGTCTGCTCACCACTTTCCTCACCCTGTCTTCACAGAAAAAAACACCCCAAAAGCCTAAACCAGCACATTCTACAAGTAGTTTTAACAATCTGAATACATCTGATACTCCATGTGAGTGCAGCTACTGGGAGAGGTCCTTTCTAGGCAATAATAAATGATATCTTTCTGAGGGTGAGGCAATCAATGCAATTCAAACAGACTGTGCTTCCTCTCACACTGTTGTGTTTGGAGGTTATATTCAGCTGGAGGAGTCGAATTTGTGGTTTGGGCACTAGTTGTCTGCCCCTTTGTGGGGGGTGTTTTTGTTTGGGGGGGTTTAAGGGTGCAAGGCAAGTAGTTTCCCCAAAAGACACAGACCTCTGATTAGGAATTTAAGCAGCCTGGTGTTAAGCTTACTTTTCTTAATTGCCCTTCACAGGTCTCCTGGAAGTCTTCCATGGGGTCTGCAAGAGGTCTGCAAACCACAGGGCTGGAGACCATTGGTTCTGCTCAGCCTGAAATTTCATGTAAAGCCAGCTCACTGCCCAGTTTGATGCTTGCCCCTCAGCCAGCCTAACTGGCTTATGGTAAATGGTGTAGATTATCTGCTCTGAAGGAAGAAGGGATTATTTTGAAAGGGAGAAATGATCCTTTGGAGTGAAATAGCATGATCTCCAAATGCTTTGGCCGCTAATAAAACTGCTGAAAAAGAAAGATGATTGCAGTGTCATCAAGTGTCAAGCCTTGTGGCTTCTTTCTTAGCCTTGCCACTGAGTGAAGCACGGCCCTGGTGAGGATACTGGGGCTTGTGTTAGCTTCTCCATCTGTAAAATTGTTCTGCATGTGGGTGTGTGCCTCCCTTCCTTCACAGGTGCTTCAAGGCTTTAAATGCTTTGATGCTCTGCAGTGGAAGCTGCTCTAGAGGCATAAAGTACTTCTGTGTAACTATTAAACAGAAACTATTCACTTGTTACTCCAGAGTTCCACACACACCCTGTCCATCGGAAAAGGTGCTTTGCAGAGGGAAGAAATGGAATGAGTAGCAGTTTTAAATCTCTAAAGTGCTGACAACACATAAATTTGTAGCAAATGTAGTTCTTGTCACAAATCACTTGCACCACAGGGCTAGGAGGAGAGGAAAGCATTATTAGCACTGGTACATGACTATGGGGCATGAGGGAGACTGGATTGATCAGTCTGAAATCTCTTTTCAGTACAGTTTAGCCACCCAGCATGAGCTGCTCGTATTTGTTTGTATTGCACAGCAGTGAAAAATTCCAGTTGGAGAGCAAGCCACAGCGTGCTGTGCAAACAGGGCAGGGTCCCTGTCCCACAGGAGGGATCAGGCAGCAGGTTAGCATGGATGGAGAACGAGAAGACACAACTGTTTTGGTGAGTGGGACAGGAAGGTAGATAAAGAGCACAGTGGTCTGACAGTTCTGAGCATCCTGATAGAGAGGGTAAAGGAGGACAAAATGTGAGTGTGCCTATAAACTGAGTATGGAAAATTCCAGTCTGACCAAAATGTCAGTCAGCATTGCCAACAGTTTGCATTTGCAAACCTATTTAGGCCAAACTGAGCAGAATTCAATGCTTGTTGCATCCTCTTTGGTGCTGAAGGGAGCTGCTGGAGGAGAGGATGGCTGACATTACCCATTGTGCTGCTGGCACTGGCAGGGAGCACATGGGATTTGTTCTTTGCAAACAGACATAGTAATGTGGAGTCAATACGACAAATTCTCTCTGGCTTTCTGTTTATAACCAATCTCCCTCATACAAAGCTGTCATCTCACACCTCTGCTTAGCCCTGGAGTAACATTATGCTCCTATTTACAACATGCTCGAAATAACCTTCAAAGTCTGCCCTCAGAAAGTTGAAGGAGGATGAGATCTCAGAAGGCACTGACAGACATGAAGGGGGAACCTGAAGAATTGGGAAAAGGGAATACCTTTGCTGCTTTTGCTTTTCCCCCCTCCCCAAATGATAGTCCTCTTTTGACAGGATAGCTTTTCTCCTCCCTCAGATGTTTGCTCTTCATCCCTTGCCCTCGCACACACCAGCCTGGAGGCTCAGAGAAGAGCTGAGACCACTGCAGTGACAAGTGTCACTAAATGTCTTCACCTCACCCTCCAAAGCTACTGGAGAGGGCCAGCTTGGCTCCCCCTAACTCATGGTCCCCAGAGGGTGAGGTGAAGATGATGATGCTTACTTGAGAACAGCTGCTGAATTGGTCCCTACTGCCAGAAGCATGGGGAGGGTGTTCAGCACCCACTCTTCTTGCAGTGGAAAGTCAGAGTGAAGAACTTGGAGGTCCTTTTAGCTCAGGAAGCCATAAAGCCCTGGAGCATCATAGAGAGAGGGAGCAGCATGCAGGCTCCTGCAGAACTGTGGGGAAGCTGGGAGAGGTGCATCCAGCTGCAGAGTTGAATAACAGGTAGTGTCTTCAACTAGCTGCTTAAAATTAAGATAACGTGTCTGGAAGACTCCATCAGGACCAGGAGTCATAACTTCTTTCTGACTTTATAGCTATCAGCTAAACCCACTGCTGTTTGTGCTTGTAGGGTACTGTGGCCCTAGGAGCACCCTTAATGCCCTGCAGTGCCCTCCTGGCTTGTCATGTAGAGTGGGGCACTCTCCATAGGTTTCATATTTTGAACACTATTTCCATATGATGGTTAGGATCAGGAAGAATGTGGCACGGGGCTGCAGGCAGTATGCTGGCTGCTGGCTGGGGGTTTGGTTTTCTCAGGCATGCTGAGTAGGTCCTAGGGGCTGAGGGCACTGGTGGACCAACAGACTGAATTATGGGGATTGGCAAAGCAACTGGCTTGTAGTGTAGCTGGATCTTGTCACCTCTGCTCCAGGGCCATTTCCAGTGCAACACTGCTGTTCATTGCAATGGCCTTTGCTGCTGCTTTGCATGACTTGGCTGGGTGTGTTCTGTGGCCAAAAGGAGGCTGACTACGCTTTCCTCTTTGGGCTGTGTTGGGAGGAGCAGTGGTTCCTCCCCAAGTCTCTGAGTCCTCCTGTGACAGCTGTCTCTTTGGTGGAGTGGACAGCAGGAGAACCTAGCCAGAGACACGAAGCATGCATGCACACTGGCTTCACACCCCCACGGATAAATGGTTCTTCTTGGAAGCATCTCAGACCTGCTGTTGACTTCCTATCTTCCTGCCCAATCCCAGTACTCTTTAGCATGAGTTTGCCAAACTTTTGCCCAGCTACCTGTTGTCATTAATTATCTGTGAGGGGAAAAAAGCATTCTGACTTGACTCAGTGAGACTGTTGAAATTTCAGCGCATGGGTTGGGGCTAGCTCAGCACGTCCCGCTGGTAGCTCTCCGTGATCTCCTAAAGCCTCTGCAAAAGCCTGTTGAGTCACTTGGGAGCATTGCAATGGAAAGCTGATAACAGCAGCCGTATGGAAATAGAGCTGAAGGGATTGGGGTCTTTAAATGATGGCTAACTTGGACAAGGCTTAGCTGTGCTTAAACTGGTTATGTCCATCAGATTCGGTTGTTGGTGGTTCAGCTGCGGCGCAGAGGAAGCCTTTAAACTGTGGTCCTGTACCTCAGCACACAGCCTGCCCACACTGGGCTCTTGCAATTTTGGAGGAGCCTGTCTTCTGAGACCAGGCCCCAGACTTTGTGAGGCCACCCTCTGAGCACACAGCTTGCTCAGAGCTGGAGGCTGCCTGGCTGCTTTCCACAGTTCAGAACACCAGTGCATGGAGCAGCCCCCCGGCACCTCTGCGCTGAGCTGCTCACTGCTATTGTGGTTGGATTCATTAGATTACTTTTACCCAGAAAGTCAACTGTCCTTCCTCTCAACAATCTAGGCAGATGCTGAGAAGATGTATACTTTGGAGAGCATGGGGCTTGGGTCACCCCACATCCTGAGGCCACAGCACTTGTGTGCTGTCAGGGGCACGACCGAAGTAGCACTTGCCACAAAATGCAGGTGATGTTGGGGTTCAGTACATGCTCACAGGAGCTCTAGGGGAGCAGCATTTGTTTCAGACTCTCAGCCAGTGGGGTTATCCATACCTGCCTGGTGTGACTGGGTCCTTCTGTCCCAGCCCACCCCTGCCAGCTGCTTTCCCAGGGTGCAGGGAGGGACAGGTTGGTGCCCTCTCACCTGCCCTGGCTAACCTGCTTTGGGCCAGTGCTCCTCCTGGGCGAGGTGCTCACCCCTGCTCCCACCCTGCTCGGCGGCTGCCTCTTCCCGACAGTCCTTGCCTGACTCAGGGGGGATTTAGTACGGGTCTGGGGGGAGGGAAAGACGTTAAACAGGCTTTTCCCTAATGAGGTGTGACGCCAGCTGGAGAGGGGGAGAATCCTGCTTTTCTCCTGTCTGTTGCTCTCTCCAGCTACAGGAGGAGGAGATGTGTGTGTCCCCCCTTCCTCTGCTGATTTGCTGCCTCTTCTGTTTCCTTTCTGTGCTGTCCCCAAAGCGTTTTGGCAAGGTTCAGATTTCTGTGCTCACAGCTCAGTGCTCAAAGAGAAAAGGGGAAAAACAAAAGGATTGGAGGCGTGGGGAGGATGGTGGCGGGGAGGAAACCCAGCAGCTCGCCCTGGCCAGGCTGGAGGAGTGTGGGGATGGGGGACTGGGGCAGGATTGCCCTTAGGACCACGAGGATTTGGTGGCCTCTTTCTCCTGGGAGTCCCTGGCATCACTTCAGCTGCCTCTGCTCAGATGTGCTGCTTGAGCACCATGCTGCTTTGCTGGCTGTTCCTTGTTGGAGGGGAGGGCTGGAAAAATGAGGTTTATTCCTCCTCCTGCAAAATGTGGGCTGAAGCATTAGGCAAAAACCTCAGGGGATCCTAACTCTTCGTTAGTGGTCCTGAGATAGTAAGTCTTGTCTCACATCCTCCTGGTGTCCCCGTCATTCCCACAGCACCCTAGGTGTGTGTGAAAAGTCCAGGATTTCAGTGTTTTGGGACAGAGAGCCGGAGAATCCAGTTGGATAGAAAATTGTGACATTCAGTTAAACAAGGACAGTGGATCCAGCCCTGGGAAACGAAAGTTTCTCTCGCTGCTCTTACCCTTCTTTCGCAAGCAGCAATAGAACAAATGTAGACAGAAACATTACAGGACAAAGTCAGTGTCTTTGTTCCAAGTCAGATAATCATGGTAATACTTAGACTGTAGCTTTATCTTGATCCCCTGGCACTGGGTGTTGGTGAGGACCAGAGGACCAGGGTGGGCTCCAGGCAGCACCCATGGCACTGGGGATTGCGGTGTCTTTCTACAGAGGCACCGACAGCTAACGATGGACCTTCATCAGCCCTGTGCTCTGTGTGTGCTGGTTAATCCTGCCTTGTGCCCAGAGCCTCTTAACCCAGCATGGTGCTAGGACCTTGCCCTCAGCCCCTAGCTGGTCTGCATGCCCAGTGCCCCGTTAGCCAGTGGCTGTGTGATGTGTCAGTGCCAGGTCGGCTCCCCAGACTGGTGCTGTGTCTGCCATGAGGACAAGGACAAGGAGCATCCTCCTGGGAAAGAGGAGGCAGCACAAGCCAGGTGGTTTAGTTCCCACCCAGGAGACTGCACCTTGCCCAGTGCCCCAGGAATGTCCCCCCGCACCGGGGGTGACCTGCCAACTCCAAAAATGTAAAGGTCACCCCCGGGCCTGGAATACAATGGCTGCAGATAGGGGCTATCTGAGCCAGTTGTGGCCACTGCCTAAAGAATGTTAGTCAAACAGCAGCTGAAGGGGCTCATGGGAAGCAGTTTAAATATTCCTCCATACAAAAGGCTGTCACATCCTAGCAGAGGCAGAGCGCTGACTGACAGCTTTAATGCACAAGTGTATGTGGATGAGGGAGAGGCTCAATGGGGAGGGGAACATCCTGGAGACTTTCCCCCTGCCCTTTATTCTGGGGCCTAACATGTAATTTTTCACAAGGTGCACATTTACTGTGGTAATGTGGCTATACACCTGGGATGTTTTAGTGTATGATGTACTTTAGGTCCTCCACCCCCCCCCCCCCTTCCCCCAGGTATATTTATAGAAGGCAGATGTCCACTAAAGTGTTTTACAAATAAAGTAAGTCAACACCTCTGAAATACCAACCACTTACCAAGTGGTAAGTAGGGCCAGAGCCAGGAGCTGGACTCGATGACCCTTGTGGGTCCCTTCCAGCTCGGGTTATTCTATGATTCTCTGTGAATTCACTCAGTAATTGCTATTTATATAGTGTGATTACTATTTGTGCAACAAGAACATCACTCTCTCCAAGGGATGGCAAGCAGCAACTGCAGTGTTTGTATTAACTTGTCATTAAGCAGGGTAGTCATCTAGAGGCCAGAAGAGAGATTCCTGGGACTTTCCCTAGCTCTGTGGCAGGGATGCTATGTCAGGCTTTGGCTGCCCACTGCCCTTTCCTTGCCCTGAGTTTCCATATATAATAGATGTGTTTAGTACATCCTTCCCAGGGCAGGTGTCAGGCACTTTGGATGTTGCACAAGAGGTAGATGAGAGCAGTGTTGATAATGAAAATATGCTATTAATATATTTCCAATAAAAAGCTACAAGCAGCGTTTAATCTGCAATCTGTTATCAATAACTTTATTACTGCAGTTACTGCGGTCTAATAAAAAAGCACTTTCTCTTCTTTATTGGGTAAGTGCCAAAACGTTTATCCTTTATTCTCTGGCCATTAACCTTTATTCTGTAGCCATTAGCTTAGCCATTTGTGTAACAGTCTGTTGAGTAACATTCAAGTAGGAATTTGTATTCAATCCATTATTTACTCTGAAACCCAAAAAGAATAGCTTCTTATGCCTATGTTGTTTATCCATATTAAATCTTGTTAAGTGCTGTATGCTATTGATGATAAGTCTCATAGAAAGTGGATTTTTCTTGCTGTGAATGATTTTCTGGCATACAAATAAAACAGTAATTAACCCAGTAATATTTTGAAAACAAAGCTTGAAATTGCTAGCTGAAAAAAAGATATTTCCCACAAAGTGTAATATTCATAGTAACTGGATTTCACAAGTTTATCCTTTTTGTGTTTCGGTTTCTGCATCACATCTTTACATGAACTTCATTGTGCTGAAATAAGCCATGAATACTCTCCATCGAGGACTGAAGTTTTGGGTCATGAGGTCTGACATCCCTCCATCCTTTCTTTCTCTCTTACTGGAGCTGGGGAAAAAAAAGTACCCCAAAGAGAAATAAGTTAAATAATCAGAATGCCTGCTTTTCTAGGAGGCATTTGCTTGCCAGCTTTCAGCCATTTCTGGCAATCCATCTGAGTCTGCTACTTCTCTGTGTAAGTGGCTTTCAGGGCCATGCTTTCTGAGCACATCTTTTAAATGAACTTCCCAGCCTTAGCAAGTGGAAGCAAAGCAGGAAAACACAACTTGATTCCTGCCCATCAGCTGAACATGAGAGAAGTCATGGCTTTCTTATTAGGCTGTAGTATCTCAGCCTCACTGAACCCTATTTTTCTGCATCCAGACAAAAGCATTAGTCTCCTGGCTGGAGACTGACATTCAGTAAAAGCCTTTCAAGGTCTTCCCATGAAGAGGTAGTAGAAGCAGTGTTTTTAATGACGGGGAAGGTTGGCTTGCCTGGCATGTACTCTCTGTTGGCTGCTTGGGTCTTTTTGGTCCTGGTGAGCTAGCAGTAAATTTTAAGGAATTAGTTTGATGGTTGGATTTTTTTTTCTCTCCTTTCTGCTTATTAGGAACTGGAAGCTGCTCTTCACAGGGATGATGTGGAGTTTATCAGCGACCTGATCGCCTGCCTTCTTCAAGGTTGCTATCAGCGCAGAGACATCACGTGAGTAACCTTGTTCTATGGCTTAAGCACTTTGCAAGGGGAGCTAATTAACACAGTCTCGGGGATGTTTCACGGCTTTAGAGTGATGACATGGCAGTGATCAGCAGCCACCAGCAATCAGGCCAGATGCTTCACCGAGTGGAAGGGAATTCCAGCTCTCTTGGGCTGAGTTGTAGGCTTTTAATTGTACAGACCCGTTAAGCAAACTTCTTTGTTCAGATGCCATGCCACTGTGTTTGATGCTCTGCTGTAGCACTAGCACATACAGTGAACATTCACATCTGCTGTTACTCTCCACACTCTGTTTGGTCAAATTAGTGATATCATACTAAGTCTTTAAATCATCACATATGCTTTCAGCATTTATATGTGTTGTGTAGCGTACAACTTGCTACTCTGTTGCTCTCATTTGCATGGAAGATCCTACTCCTTTACAGAGGGACAGCTGTCATTATTTTCCTAGAAACGAGAGTAGAAATAGAGGAGTATTGGAAACAGTTCAGTTGCAGGATGTTGGAAAGTAATTTGACATTTTCTCTTGGAGTTTTGACATCCAGAGACGTGTTGATACTGTCCACCAAAGTAGCCTCCCAAACTGAGACATCTGTAGAGCATCACTCTTTAGAAGATCACCCCTCACACAGCAAAATGTGCTCCCAGTGATAGTAAAAGCTTCTTGCAGTGTGTTTTATTTGTTCTTCTGTGAATCGTGTTAGTAGCGAACCGTAATTGTGGAGAGGAAGACAGCTTGGCAACACATGCAGTAGCTTGGAAGCAATCCTGCTCCCTAAGATCCCCCTGCTGTGGAGAGGCTTAGGCTGGTGCACAGGCAGAGCCATAGGTGCTTGCATTGAAAGCTCTATTTCTAGTTAACTGATTATGTTCAATGAAATTTATGTAGTTTATTTTTATATACAGATATGTCAATTAAGTTCTCTTGCATTGCTGTGTTGATATTCAGCATAAGTGGGTATCAGGACCTGAACCAGGCAGCTGCACTGTGTTTACTGTCTCTGAATGAAACTGATGTGATGAGAAGATTGATTGCAAGGGCATTTATACCTTCTTTGTCAAAACAGCCACAGAGCAATATAATCCTGCTTAGAAACATGCAGCTAGTTTATTTCCTTGTACCAAACCCATGAGAAAGTAGTGGTGTGTTTTGCCCACCTTAACCAGCTCACCCTTGTGAGCAGTGGAAGATTTGTCTTTGACAAAATTAATAAATTTCACCCTATAAGGTTCTCCAAAACTCTCCAGATCTAAGACTCCACTTAGCAATTGCATTGTATAATTGCCTCCCCTTCCCCTGCTGTTTTAACTGACAAAATTCAGGGGTGAGTCATGGGTGAGTCGCTGTGCATTGGAGAGTTGTCTGTCTGTCTGGGGAGGGTACATACACTCATGCACAGTTTTGTGAGGCACATGGCAGCTCAACGATGTGTAGTTATTTAGCATTGCATGTAGGTTTGTGCTGGTGTAGTACAGCTTTGGCTAACTTCAAGATGCAAAATCTTCAAGAGGTAGTGCTGTTGGAGAAAGAGGAACTAGTAACCCAACTGAGGCTTTGTGCAGCCTGGTCAGATACCTGTGGAGCTGTTTCTGTGTGTCTGTCCCTTTACCTAGGAAACACAGGAGTGTGAAGCCACATAGTGAAGTTGTGAGAACTTACACCTCACCCAAACAGTTGTGCTAGGGAAAACGGGAGGTGCCTGAAGGAGAAATCAGCTGCACCCTTCCTGCAGCATCTCTTGTAGAAGGGACTGCCTCAGGGGTAGAAGGTAGTAGGTAGGTAAGTAATGAGGAGAGAAATGTCTGCAGAGGAGATGGAGGAAAGAGCACAACAGAAGGAGTGTGGTGGAAATGGCTGAAGGAATACATCAGGGAAACTGCCTGGAGCCACTGGGATGTTAGTGAGATGAGCTCTGGAGCATTGCAGAGAGGGAGAGGCTATCTGGAAGCAGAGGGAAAGGTGCTGTGTGCAGAAGGATGTCATGAGGGACAAAAACATAGACTGCATAAAGATGTAGTCTAAATATGAAAATGTGTAGATCCAGAAGAATAAAAGTGATGGCTTGGACACACTTCTCAGAAACAAACTTACCACACCGTTTCACACTTACAAAACAGCTGTGGGATATTCATCCAAATGCCTGAAATTCTCCTTGTTCCTTACACATCAATTTCCAACACCTTTGTTCCCTCTAACCCCAGCTCAAGAGGCAAAGACCTTGACTGATGTACAACTTCCTCACTGTACCTCATTTTTCCCCAGTTAGTGATAAGGAGTTGAGCCTCTAATTGATTTTTTGAGTGCTCAGCAGACAAAGACATGCAAATGTGAGATGCAGAACTTGAGATTTTCAGGGTGGGCCAGGACTCCATAGGTTTCTGTTGCAGACAGATAGGAGGTATCTGTCTCCTGTGGGAAAAATCAGCAGTTTCACAGACCATCACAGTGGTGTTACTTCAGTGATCTCTCCAGTCATTTGTGCTCCACATCCTTGTGCCGAGGCTGTAACGAAAAATATTGAGGCTATAAACTTTGCTCCCTGTTGCAGCTCGGAGGGGAAGGTAGGAGCTTGTTCTCATCCTTGTTCTTGGGCTGGAGCACTGCGGCTCAAGCACAGGATGCTTCATATAACCTCACATACAACATAGTTTGCCTACTTCTCCAAGGGGGTTTGAGGTTTAATTAGCTTTGTATCGTGTCTTACATCTTTGATGGCCAAAATGTTATCTGCCTATGCCTTCTCACAGTCTGTCTGGGAGCAGCTTGTAGTTCTTGTCACATCTGTTTTGACGGCGTGCAGAACTTGCGGCAGAGCTGGGCTGCCTGGCTTTAATCATGCATCATAGAGGGGTATAAAACTGTCACATACCTTTGCTAATTATAATGTGCTCTCAAGTAATTTTGGAAGTGGCTGAGAGCCCTTCTAATGCACAATTTAACATGCTCTAGTTTGATTTGCTTTTTATTCTTTGGGGGGAAAAAAAGAGATTAATACTTTCGTAGGGTTCTGTGATCCTTGGTTTTGAAGTAGAGCAACTTTGCCTTGGTTTTGCGATTCTTTATGGCAGACTTTTTTTTTTTTTTTTAAAAAAATCACATACAAAAGAGACTGGTTTTTACTCTGCTTGGTGGCTGAGGAGTGTTGAATGTCTGGTAACACAAGACTTTGAGTTATGGATATCTGTGTTTAACTACAGAGACTATTTAATGGGATGCTATATGATCTTCTCCAAACTCTTATTTATCATAACATAATCGTAGCTGTTAGGAACACTCTTCATTGACCTGTTTCTTGCCTCGTTAAGTACTGTAGAAGTACAGAACAAAAATGACAGTTGCCTGTGTTTCTGGCTTCTAGCATCTTTAGCAATGACCCTGTAGCTGTCCTTGCCTGGCACTGGGTAGTTTGAGCACTTGTCCAGGAGAGTTTCCCCATTGCTCTCCTCTTTTTGCTCTAAGCCAAATTACTTCTGTGTCATGATCTGCAGCTTTTGTTGCTTTATAAATACTGTTCATAGTATCCATATACCACCTGTACCATCCAGCTACTAAAGATGCAATAGGCATTGTTTTATGCTATAGGCATGGCTTGGCTTCATACCAGGGAGATTGCCTATGTGTTTTTCCTGCCTCTAGCTTTTGTGCACAAGTCTTAAAATGTCTATGTTTTCTTGTAATTGTTTCAAAATGCAAATACCTGGAAAGTAGGGAGGGAGAAAACTCTTATTAGAATTTGAGGTTGATAAAAAAAATAAAGAAAAATTAAGCAGTTTGCAAAAATCCTGTTGCTTACTTCATATTCTCTCTGATATAAATTGGGTAGCTGCATAGTCCCTAGGGGCTGCCACTTTAATTCCAGCAGGAAATGCGACTTGATGACTTGTATGAAGACAGGAAGATCAGAGCTCCAGCTAACGGCAGCGGCCGCAGCAGGAGCCTTCTGCAGCTGTTTTTAAGTAAGAAGTGATGGTGTGGCATGGATGTGTACACTCAACTAAAATATTCCAGAAAAGCTCCTGCTGTTCAGCATTTCTTGGGGTGAAAGTCATTCTTCCCTGCTCTGTTACTGCATTTCTGCTGTTTTTCTAATGTGGTGGCATAAAAAGTTTCAGTGGCTTTATCATATTTCTCATTGGGAGGCATTTTGTGTTCTGCTATTGCATCTCAAAAAACATTTTAGTTGCTTTTTCTTATATCATCTTTTGTCCCTGTTGAAAAAATAAAAAGTAAAGGTGCCAGAAAGTGAGGGGGAAGAAAAACATTCTCTCTTGCTTTTTTGGTTTTTTCTCTGCCCCATGAGATTCCTTTCTTTCTTTACTGCCCCAGGAGATTGGTCCATCACTGTAGCTGAAAACTCTCTAATTGACTTCTGTGGCACCACAGACAGTGTTTGCTTCTTTTGGAACCTCAATTACTTTTTTCTTGTTATTTCTTCCATAATGCATTGGAACTTTTTTCTTCCCAAGTGGATCATGTTTTGCACCCACCTTAAGCTCTTTGGGGATCTGTAAACTAGCCTTGGAGTCTTTGGCTTATAGTTTGCACCTGGTTTGTTCTAATATGGATATTAAGAGGATATTCCTTAACTCCTCTTCCCCACAATTGTCTTCATTATTTCTTTTATATCCTTAGTGGTGGCATTGATAAATACTCTCAGTATGGCATCTGAGGAGCTATGTTTCCTACTTGTTGAATTGCCAATCAGGAATACTGCCTCTATTCTGCATATTTGCTGGTGCTTGTTATGTGATCACTTATTAGAGCTTTCATCAGAAAGAGAGATATAATCTGCAGTCTAACCCATTGAGGCACAGTGCTCATTTCTGAGGACTCTGTTTAATAGCTCTGAGTACTTCTTCCTTCTGCTTTGTCACTGGTCTGTCCTTGTCCTTTATTCCGTGTAGACTATGTCTTTACAGACTACTTACCCCAGGTCTCATGTGCTGGTAAAAGTGACCTCAATAAAATGCTTAACATCTTGAAATTGCCCTTTCACATGTGACTACATGAGCTGTGTCCAAGAACTGCTGTATGTTGGTCTGGTCTGGGGGATAAAGTGGCAGATCAACTGGGATATCTGGCAAACCAGTGCCAAATTTTCAGTCTCGTGGATACTGTAGTGAACTGAGCTGTCAGAACAGCTAAGCCAAGGTACTAAGACAAGCTGAACGAGTTCAGCACCTCAGACCATGCCATAACATCTAGCCAGCCTAAGCTCCATCACAGCAGACCTGGTGCCCACCACCTTTGGGAAGAGTTTGAACAGCTGCTCTTGCAGTTGTGCCAGTGACCTTGATTATCACCACCGCTTCAGTGGCCCAGCCACAAAGCACCTCACTAACTCAGAATCATATTCATGAATGCCAAGTGAATATCAACCAGATCAGCATTATTTACAGTCTGACTTTTAGCAAGTGCTGCCTTGCATACATCACAGAGATTGGTGGATGCCTCTGGAATCAGCTCAGTATCGTCGGCACAGGAGATACCGTGAGGGGGCAAGGGAGATGGAGTGGCTACATTGCTCATCTTGAATCTAATTATAATATTTATTATAATAATAGCCAAGCCATGCAAGGTGAGCCTTTTAAAGGGTAAAAAGTGAAAATGAGGCAGCTGGCAGGTGTTGGGAAAGGAAGGATGAGATTACAGCAGTAAAATAACACGGTCATTCAGAGATTAATGAGAAGCACAGTGGAATAAAATTATAGAATTCAAGTATCACTAAAGCTAAGTAAATGTCTTTGATTCTCAGATGGATAAAATGAATCTTTAAAGAACAGTTTGAAGAAAAGTTGGTAGCACGTTCTGGAAGTGCTATTCCATAGATGTGGTGGAGAATAAGGACTGAAAATGGTGGAAGGAAAAGAGAAAAAGCTGTGCTGTTATTGTCAGGGCAGATGGATGAGAGACAAACAGATTGGATTTCTGGGGAGAGGGAGTTATGCAAAACATTGACAGGGAGGAATAGGTGGCTAAACTTCAAAGGATGAATAGAGAACAGTCAGCGAAGGGTCTTGGAAACTGCCATGATGTCATCATGCCAATGTCAGAGCATGAAATATGAAAGGGACAGCTGTATTTATAAGTTCTTGATGTTGCAAACCAAGTACCCTGGAGAGGAGGAAGAAAGCAATGATGAAAAAAGAAACTGAGAAGGCAAGTGAAAATTTCTTCTTTCAAGGAAGAAGACAAATAATTATGGAGAGAGGGATGAGATGTGGAAATTCTCCTGATGTGAAACCTTTGCCCTCACTTTTGAGACTTGTGTTTCGAGACAGTGATGCTCCAAAACGTTGGTGCCGGATTTCTGCTCAAGCAGAGTTGGTTTTGCAGGCCATTTCCCAGCACCTGAGACAAGTCCAGAGACCAATCTTTAGTCCAAGAGTGAATCCTGAAGAAGTTCTGAAGTTACTGGTTTGGAGCCTCTTAGCCTCAGTGGGCTGCTGAACAGCTGGGATGGCTGCTGGCCAGCTGCTAGGCCACTGTGATACTTTGGTGAGTCATGTCAGTCTCTCTTCTAAGTCACCTATGCTTTTACTTTTTCTCCCACCTTTTACTTTCCATCCTTCCTCAGTTTCTTTCTTGTTCAACCAGTGTAATGGTTGAGGCTTCAGAGGAGAGAAGAGGAAAGACCTGGTCTGAAACAAATCCCAGAAGGGATTTCTCTAGGACCTATTTATCTGTATAACTTCTTTTTCCCATGGTCCACAGTAAGTTTTAATGAATGTGTGGGGCTGGTTCTAGTAATGAATTTGCTAAGCTTAGTTGCTTCAAGGCAACCCACACTAGGTATTTTTTGCTTCAGAAGAGACTCTTTTCTCTGACATTGAATGTACTTTTCTGTGAGCAGCAAGGCACATAAGGGCTTGTTTCATATGGATTTGTGCCATCATAGGCACATGTGTCCTGTTTCCCCATCATCATCAAGACAATAACTCTAGCTTCTTCCCCACAGTGCTCATCATCACTGTAATACCCTAAGGTCCTCTCCATAGCCCCTAAACAATCAGAAGAGCTTATGCTGCAGCAATACTGTTGTCTTTCCTTGTGGCTATGAATTGGGAGCATGCTTTCTGTTGATGGGCACTAGGAATGAACAATGCAGCATTAAGCTGGCTTCACTTGTTCTTCAAGGATCCAGGAATGAATAGTAAGTAATGATCCTCTTCCAGTCTGAATGTGGAGCACGGGTAAGCCCCATTCCTATTTGCTCTCAGAATATAGGAGATGTATTTGGGTCTTTTGTAAGTTAATCAGCTCCAGCTGCTGAAGGTTGATCTGCTTCTCCTCAGAAGGTGCATCACCATCAAATCAGCAGTACAAAGAAAGAAGCATATGGATTAAAATTGGCAAGAACATATTGAAGTCTGCTTGGATGAAGGTGAAGGTAATTGATGGGAGAAGTGAAATGCCATTGCTGTTCAATCACAAGGTGAAAGTTGGGCTCTAGGTACATTATCTCTCCTATGAGGACAGGCTGAGGGAGTTGGGGCTGTTCAGCCTGGAGAAGAGGAGGTTGTGTGGAAACATCGGAGCTGCTTTTCAATATCTGAGGGGCTACAGGGGAGCTGGATTGGCTCTTTGTTAGGAACTGCAGTGATAGGACAAGGGGTAACAGGTTCAAATTGAAGGAGAGGAAATTTAGGCTAGATATTAGGAAAAAGTTTTTTCCTGTGAGGGTGGTGAGACACTGTCCCAGGTTGCCCAGGGAGGCTGTAGATGCCCCGACCCTGGCAGTGTTCAAGGCCAGGTTGGCTAAAGCCTTGAGCAACCTGCTCTGGTGGGAGGTGTCCCTTCCCTGCCCGACTAGACTAGATGATCTGTAAGGTCCATTCCAACCCCTAAAATTCTACAATTCCTTTATTCTGGACCATCTAGAAGACTGTGTTCATCTCTCCTCAGATAGATACTACTATGGCTTGATCTTCATTTCATCATGTCCAGAGTGGCTGCTTGTTGGGCATATGCTGTGTGGTTGGTTGTCAAGGTCACCCAGAATAGGATACTAAACAAGGGGGGAAATCCATGCCTTAAGAGTCAAAGTATTCACATGAAGGCAGCATAGGGAATGTGAGCTGGGTTTAGACCGTCGTGAGACAGGTTAGTTTTACCCTACTGATGATGTGTTGTTGCAATAGTAATAGTGGCAAGAGCAAGGAGTGCAGCAGCAATTCTCACACTTTGTTTGTCTTTGTGGCCATCAGCATCCCTCCCTGCACATCTTTTCCAGGTCAGATCAGTACATGCTGGCTATACACCCAGCATGCATGAACTGAAGTCTCCCTTAGCAGAACCCTTGCAAGCAGTAGCCAGCAGCCTGCATCTTGCAAGGCCTCTTACCCCTCACCAGTCCTACCCAAATCCCCTGCCAGTTATTGACAGAGTTGACTTCCCCCAAGGTACTTATTCCCTCATCAGCACTCAGATCTTTCTCTCTCTCTTTCAATGGTATCAAACAACCTGTAACTAGTTCTTGGATTAGTTAATAAATAGTTCTTTTTGTTTTCCTTTTTGATCCTTAAAGAGATTGTTGTTTGTTGTTCAAAGCCCTGTCCTGACTGTGGGATCTTATGCCCATAAGCTATTCCTCATCCTCAGTGTCTGATAAGCCTTGGGGAAGAAATGGGCAGAGAAGAATGCAGCACTCCAAATTCCTAAGAGGTGATGGAAGGAATCCATGCTTGTGGGGATGGAGGAGTCTCACCTACTAATCAGGGCCTTTCAGGATCAAGGTTTCACCCAGGGACTCTCCTGCCTTTGTCTGACTTTCTTTACAAGGCTGCCAAAAATCTGTCCTCTTATCTATCTGTTGGGGGAAAAAGTACCTTCCTTTGTTAAGTTGTGCTCAGAAATGTCCAGGTCAAATGGTTTCTTTTCCAGGCCCAGGAATTGCTCCCTGAGCTCTAAAACTGACCCTGGGAACTGCCGTGTCTTGGATTTACTGCTCTGAGGAGAGCCTAGGTTCTTTGCTTTTCTGCTGCATCCAGAAAGTGACATAATTTACGATACCATTAAGTCTGTGGGTGTCATTGAGCCTGCTCACGTGCCTCTAAAATCTCGTTTGACATCAGTATTGCTTAATCTTCTCTTGGTGTTCCTATACTTCACCAGGAGACCAGCTGTGCCTCGCAGGCCAGTGCATTATTCCTTCAGCTGCCTGTCCTACTCTGCACCTCTGTCATGTGCACCAGTACCACCAGCTTCAGTACTGATCATCATGACATCTCACCACCATTACCTTCCCATCCTTTGGTACCAGCATATCTCCAGTGTCTTCAGGACACAACCCAGTGTTGGCTTTGAGGACCCCTCTTTTGCCTCCTGCCATTCTGATTTTGAACATGACAGAATAGGCTGCACTTCAGGGTCTTGGGAGATTCTTGGCTCTTGGTCTGAACATTAGTGATAGATCTCATTGGATAGAGAAGTGTTGGGCTCCAGCTCTCCTCAGCTCTCCAACCCCATTCACTAACATGCCAGGGAATGCATTGCTTAATGAAAGCCATTTTCCCTGGCCCTTCCCCAGGCGAGATCAATGCCATCACATGGCTAGAGATGACCTACACTTAGACATCTTCTTTGCATCTTCTTACAGTAGCACATGCCAGCAAAGTTTTTCAGGCATTGTAGGCATTTTCAGTTCTATCATTAATTATCATAGGTGATGGGGTGAGATAACTTCTTTTCTTGGTCCTTTCCACCTCAGACATAATACATGATGGCATCAGCACTGGTACCACCCTGTTCCAGCACCTGCTGTGCCTCCCTTTCTGGATATAGCTTTAGTAACTGATATTGCCTCTTTCCTGGGCTCCCTTGGCTCAACAGGTTGATTCCTCAAGGCAGAAAAGAGTGGCTGACCCTTCTGGGGACATGCAGGGTCCTCTGTCTCCTCTGTGACTGTGGGACTGTTAAGTGCAACCCTCAATAAAGAAGCAGAAACCTCTTACTGCTTGACTGGCACTCAAGTCTTCTTCCCATTCAGACAAGCAAGAGATATGACAGAGCATCTTACCAGAGTTTTCTGGAGGTTCCTATTTATTTCCAGATACACAGTATTGTACAATTTCAGCCATATCTCAAGGAATTAAGGTCTCTGTTTTTAAACTTAGTTCAAGTTTCAACATGATGGTAGGCAGGAAAATGCATGCTAGTGACTGGTTACAGAGATGGGTTCCTTTTGGAGTTTAAACTTTCCCTTTGTGCTTTCATGGGCTGTACATCACACTGGAGGCAACTGAATTGTTATTGCACCCTTTGACTAATGGTTTCAAGTTAGTATCTGAAAGGTGAAATGGAATAAACTGTAAAGTACAGAGTATCTGTGGGGTTAGCATGGCAGCAAAGCTGGGCAGGGGTGTTTAAACACACCTTTGGTGTGAATATGGTCACCCTGAGCCAAAACCAACCATGCCTACTGAAAACAGCATAATCACTCTTAATTTGTTGTATTTATGCAGATGTAACTAAGGGAAAAGACAATTTTTCAAACTGTCTCAAATTGTCTCTTCTTCGTGTTCATTCAAGGTAAACAATCCTTTCTCTTCACCTATTGCTATTCATGCTTTCACAAATATACCTAGCAATGCTGTTTGCTCAGCATAGTGATGTTTCAGGATCTTTTAGCAGAATGATTTTTTTCCCCCTTTTTAATCCGGTTATCCAACTCATTGATTTGTCATTATCAGTTTTCACTCAAATTGCAGCTTCAGTACTGGGGGAGGGAGTTCCTGCTGCTCTGTCCATACCACTGCCTCAAACCCCTGCATGCACTGAGAACACAAGGTGTCCCTTCATGGAGATTGTGCAGAGACTTGCTGAGTTTGAAGGAAGGGTTGAGCTAGCATTGAAAGAAGAATAGGTAGTCATCACATTTTAAGTTTTATTTTCATCCAATTAATATTCTCTGAATCTGTCTGGGCAGTATATACATCCTCCTGGTTATCCCCTTTGCCCCCAGGACTTTGGGTACCATATGCATTCAGCTATTGTTTGGGATGTTTCTGGCTGCTCTGGTTTCATTGCTGTTCATACTTCTAGTTCTTCCTTTCCTTTCATCAAACAACAAAAATACACTAGCAGCCCTTGCTCCTACCTAAAAATCAAATGCAGGCCCCTGCACCCTAGCATGCATCTAGTTAACCATATGTGTCTCATCCTCCAAGTGCTGCATAATCTGCCAGGCTTGGCAAATCCAATCCCTCTTTCCTCCAATGCTTCACATCTTCACACCAATTGCTTTCTTTCCCTGGCTTGCTTGGCCAAATAGGCTGCTGGTCTCTTGGGATGGGGAGATGGATGCTGGGCATCTGCTCACTTCTTCCTGGTATTCCTGGAGGGTGAGGGGGAGCAACAGCAAGACAGATAAGGGCAGCAAGGAGCAGCTAGGCATAGGTGAAAGAAGGGCCCTTAGTGCCTTCAGGTTGTGTTTCCTTCACCACAAATCACTTTCACCTTCTCACTTGGAGAGAGAAGCAACAACATGGCTGTTTGTTGCCTCCTGTACTTTGAGGTGTTAGAGGCAGGGCCAGAACACCAAATACTTGTGGCCCCTCCTGCTGATTCTGGGGATGGTGATGAAAACAGAGCAACATCACAGAAGGGTGCTTGGAGCTCCTGCAAGCAAGGAGACAGAAAATGACAGGACAGTTCAAAGTAACAGGTATGTGTGATTTCTCCTGCCGGTGCTGCCTTTCTCTCACACAGCCCAATTAACAAGGGTCACAGAGCACTGATTAGCTGCCTTGGAGTTTTGTGAACATAAAGCAGTGAAAAATCCAGGGTGAATGGGGGAAAGAAGATCAAATAGACACTTATCTCAGCACTGTCCCTGCCTGTCCCTGGCATTTGCCAGCCTAAGAGCCTTTCCAGAAGAGAGCAATGTGGGACAGTGTGGATCTGTGCTGGTATCTCTGCTGCTCTTCTGCCTTTTCTCAGCAATATAACAAACAAGTCATCCCCAGCAGCTGTGTCATTCGTAGGGTTGTTGCTAGATAAGAGCCAAATCTCTGCAGAAGCACAGACCATAGGCAGCTGGGGAAGATGAGAGCATGCCCTTTTGCCACACTGGTGTGTGAGATGAATTCAGTTCCTACAGCTGGTGTCTCCCTGAGGAGGGGTGGACTTGCTGTCTCCTGTCCTTTTTGTGAGGGAAAAGGATGGAAGACAGCACATATCAGATCAGGGGCGGTAAAAGGACATCTCCATCTAGTTCAAGAGTTGTAGAGTGTGGTCTAGTAGTGCTAAGGAGCCCAAGCTGGAAGCTTCCTTGGTTGCTCAGTGTTATTGCTGTGGCTAGGGTGAGAAGTCTGGACAAGCAGACCTGGAACCTTCCTGAAGGGTGGACAGCTGTGGTGACCTCATGCCTTCCCCTTCTTCCTTCATGCTTCCCTTTCTTTGGGGTAGCAAAGCAACGCTCCCACTTCGGCTGTCATACCCAGGTTAAGTGGCTGCACTTGCTTCTGTCAAGCCAGCACATGCTCCTGTGGTGTGATCCCTTATTAGACTAGACAGCCCACATCAGCTCTCCATTCTCTCTGCCTCCCCAGAGACACTGCCTCGCTCCATAGCTGTTCCTATTCTGCTTCTCTGTGGGATACAGCATGTCTGCCAGCTCTCCTTCCAGCTTCTCCAGTTCTTATTGTATGGACAATCACTTGAGGTAAGATGGAGGAAGACAAGGAGTAGGAGTGTTCTTAGCTGCTGACAGCTGGGTTTTCTTAGCTGATTTTTTTCCTCTCCTAAACATGAACACTTTGAGTTCAGCGGGGAAGGCAGTGGATTCTGCAGCATCCAGCTGTGTAAATTAGATTTCCTTGGCAAGATTGAGCAGCTCTTCTGCTGGAGAACCTCCTGTGTTATCATGTTGAAGGAAAGGTCCAGAACCCTGATGTCTTCTCTTAGCATCTCTTCAGCACATTCTTGGGAGTGGTCTGGTCTGAGTGCCACATTTGAGTTCTGGAAGCAAGTTACAGAGTGGACAAATGAGGGGCAGGGAACAGGAATTGCTAGGGTGCTAAAATTACTCTGGTGTTCTTTACTTATGTGGAAGACTTGGACATATCTTTCATGAATGTGGAAACCTCCAATCACTCATGTTTCAGACTGCCAAATCCAAGAGTTAGCCCAGACTACTTTAGGGAAGAGCTGTCGCTACTTAATGTTTTCTAGCCAGCTAATTTTTTGTCCTAATGTTTTGAAACAAAACCACCGTTCTGATGTAGGAAGACTTGTCTTCCCATGTTCAGCAGTGGGGAAGGCAAATGTCCTGGTGTGTAGAGCTCAGTGCAATCCACCTGCTCAACTCTGCAGGTGTCTTTCTCTTCCCCCTCACTGCCAGTGCTCCTGATGGCCACACAAGTAAACTACAGAACTACTGAGGTTTGGGCAATATCTGCATTCAAAGAACTCGTTCTAGCTCACAGTGAAGGACAAAAGGCAGGCCTATCCATGCCTTGTGATGGTCTTGTGCTTCAGCAATCTCTGCTCTCTTTACAAGTCTGGGAGGAGAAACTTCACTCTGGAGTTTTGATCAGTCTAACTGGAATTTATTTTTTTTCTTCCACTTCATGATCTCATTCAGTGTCCATTAGTGTCAGTTGTCCTCCTTAGGCTCACAGCCACTAGTAAGCCAGCAGTTTTGCTCTGGGCATGATTCAAAAAAGGCACTGAAAAGCAGGTTGTACCTGGGTGTTTGTTCCCTCCATCACAAGGGCTCTGTCAGTGTTGGACCTCGTTGAGGTCTGTCACAAAGTGTGGTGTGGCCAGGAGTCACAGCCTTCCTGTCCCTGGCTGGAATTTTTAAAGTCCATCCCCATCAGCGGCGCTGCTAGTTGAATCGGAAATGAAATGTGACTCTTAAGGTCATTATTCCCGGATTTCTAGCTTCTTGGCCATTTTGCTCTGCTGCAGGGAAGTGTTTTGTGGAGAGACCCTTCAGGGTGCTTGTTGTTCTCCAGCCTCTGCCAGTGTGGTTGCCTGATGACGAGTTGGCCCACGCTTTCTGTCGGCTTGCATGCCTTTGGAGCAAGCTGCACATGGAGGGCTTGCAAGGATATTTATTAAACCCTTTTCTCCCCTGGAATGATGGGGTGGTATCTTTTTCCTGCTTGCATCATACCTGACTTAGTTTCTCAGTGGGGTAAATTGTTTGAAGGTGAAGTACAAGCTGGTCCATAAAGCTTCCTCCCCCACCTTGGATAAAAAAGCTCATTAATACAGTAAAAAAGTCTCTATTGTTACATGAGAGCTCAAGGTCAGGCTGGCAGTAGTAACTCATATTGCTTCTAAGGTCAGCCTAAGCTTTCTCTTTCTGACAAGCCACGATAGATTGATCTTGGGGGCCCTTACATTATTTTTTTCCTTCTGAAATAGGCTTTGCTTCTCCTGACCCTGTTAATGATGTTTGACTGAGGTCATCCCAGCAAACCCTGAATCCTTCCCATTACCTTCCAGAGGGCTCGCCTTTGTGCCAAAGCATTGTATGCTTGTTAAGAATTAAGCTTTCCTGATCTCTGCTGTAGCGAAGAAGCTGTCTTCATTGGAGAGGCGAGAAATATCTTGAATGCCATCTGTCAGTTAATGCTCTCATTAACACCTGAGTGACTCCCAACACCAAGCTGCTGCCTTTTTGCCAATTCAGAACTTAAAAGGTGCCAGCCCATAAGGTGAAATATCTTCAGTCCATAAAATTAATTCCATGGTAAAACGTCTGTTCTGATAAGACCTTGATTTTTGTTGTTGTTGTTGCTTTTAACTAGAGAGATCACAGAGGCAAGCCCAGTTCTCCTGTGTGCTGAGAACCTCCTAGAAGCAACACTTGTGCTGGGTGGCTGAGGGAATCCAAGTATTTTGCAGCTTTTAAAGCATTTACCAGACAGAAGTATCGCCTCTATTATTTTTCTTACTAGGTAACTCTGGAAAAGGAACTGCAAGAATAATTATATTCCTGTTTAATTGGTCTTTTGAGGAGAAAGGATGAGCTCTCCCAGTCTAGTTTTCCACGTTGCTCCCACATACAACTCTTGGGCAGGAGGTGGAGGAGGTCTGTTGTTCCTGCTCTCTGTCATCCTCTGGTTTTGTCAGGGTCCTTGGTTTGAATCTCAAGTAAAGAACACTATACTATCTGAGATTAGGCACAGGTCAGGCTTGCCATTTTCCCAGCAGTTTTAGCTCAAGAGCGTTCCAGTATTTACTCATCCGTTGCATTTTGTAAATTAAGTGAAACAAGAGACTTAAAACACTGTCAACATGATAGATATTCTAGCTAGTGGGTCCAGGCAATTATTTGGCATCTGAACTTTCAGAAGGCTTATTTGTGTGTGCCAGCAATATCTGAGCATTGTTGGGAGATTTTTGTCTCCGGTATTTCCAACTCCTTACCCTAAGATTTCTTCTAATCCAATATTTACTCCCACAGGGTTGGGGGGTTTGGGAGGGGGCGTGTTAGGACATTTTTTTTTTAGGGATGTGTTGGTGGGGGGAGGGCTTATAACAAAATTGGCAACAATAGACCAGCAATAGGGCAGTGTGCTGTGACAGTAATTCCACACTTGGGCCATGGCATCCTGCCTGTGGGAAGTGCAGATTGACACGGGGACTCTCTTACTGAATCAGTGTTTGGTTTTGCTTTTGTTTGTTTGGCTTGATTTTGTTTACAGTTTTCCAGCCAACATTTGATTTACTTTGGAGGCTTTAAAACTAAAGGCACAAGTGGTTCTGCTTCCTTTGGGCATGAGGATAGAATGAAGAAGCATGTGTGTCCACATCACTCCAGCCCCAGTGGTGCTGCGTTTGCTTGGAAGGAATTTCCCATTGTGCCTGTGGGCCTGGGGGCTCTGGGTGCAGCTGTTCCCTCCCAACCGTGCGCACCAGAAGCTCTGACCAAATTTTCCCGTATATCCCATCAACTCTGTGAAATTTCACCCTGTCTTGCAGAGGTCTCCAAAGGAGTCCCTTTGGGAAGCAGGACACAGTGAGGAGCACACTGGCCAAGCTTCTTTTGCTGCCAGCAGAGCGTGACCCCAGGCGTTACAGCCCAGGCGATGGAAGGTGCCTCTCTCTGAGCAGGGGAAGCCACGACAGAGGCAGATTGCCAAATTGGGATCCCCAGGCAGGGGGAGGAGTCCTCAGCTCCCCTCTCCTGGAGCACAGAGAGACCTCCCTCTTTGGGAGGCAGCCGGGCAGCAGATGGCCAGGCTGCTGCGCTGAGCTGTCAGGGGGGTATCATTTCTCTGACTGTTCTGGACGCTGATACCCATGTTGGAGAGGAGCCCCTCCTTCAACTTGCTCCATCTTCTTTATGCCCTGATTTTTTTGCAGCTGCTACTGAAGATCACAGGCAACTTGAGCTGCAGTCTTGCTGGTACTCTTGTGGGTTGCCTGGTGCTGTTCCTCCCCTTCGACACGGATGGGCTATGTTGCATCCTTCCCTGTGCCCCAGATTTCCTCTTCTATATGCAGAGGTCTGCAACATCCAATTAAAACTTTCAACCACAGGTGTGATTCAGCTTTGATCTCCTTTCCAATCTTTGTCAAAAAATGATAGGGACCCCTGACAACGACCATGTGGTTTCAGAGTGCAGCCAGGGATGAGGCTAAGAACTGCACTGGGCTCACAAAAAATCACCTGCATCCGTGTGGAATATATGACATAGATATGCATGTACTATTGCACCACTACAGCTGTCCAAATTGCTTTGCTCATCTGGGGGCAACTGCAAAATACAGATGTTTTGACAAGTGAGGGAAACCTTGTTTTCTGAAATATTCATGGTGTTAGTGAAGTTGGGATGGGGAGAAGACAGTGGGAAGGATGAAGTTTTACAGTTAGAGAGTACTCTGAGGTACCTTTTCTGGTCTTTTGTGGTTGATAATAAGCTAATTTGGTGTTCAGATCCAGGCTGGATGAGGCCTTGAGCATCCTGGTCTAGTGGGGAGGTGTCCCTGCCCATGGCAGGGAGTTGTGACTAGATGATCTGTAAGGTCCATTCCAACCCCTAAAATTCTATGATTCTAGTGATAGTACTTAATACTTTTCCCTGGTTAAGGAACTGTATGGAAGATGCTCATGCTGTATGCCAGGAAGTGGTTGAGATGTGACAATCGTGGCCCATGGTCTTACAGTTTTTTATGCATTGTGTCTAGACTCACAATGTACCATCAGAGGAGAGTTGTTTTTCCTTTGGGTATGTGCCGTGAGACAGAATGTGTCCATGTACCAATTCATCCTCCTTGGGAATGCTCCAGTTTGTAGAGAAAGGACATTACTGACCTAATACTGCTTCTGTTGATTGACTATTTTTACAAGTCTCAGTGATGCTGATAACCTCTGGAGAAGAGATACATCTATCTCCTAAGCTCAGTGATCGCCTTCCTGCCTTCTTCCCACCTACAGAAGGGGTTTTGGAAGTTCTCAGCTGCAGCAGAGATTCTGTAGGGTTTGGCATACCTGCAAGTGAATCACTGTCCTCCTAGTGAGCTTGAAACAAGGGTATTTAACAGTCTGTATTCAGGTCATTCCATTCCTGGACCCTGTGGGTCTGATTCTTGGTTTGTAAATTTACAGATAATTCTAAGCAGTTAGTCCTGAGCATTTCTCCTTTGCACTGGGCAGGGTTCTCACAGATTGCTGTGCTCCATGCAGATTTATCTTCTCCCAGCCAAGGAGGCTGTTTCAGAAACTTTTTCAAAAGGAAATCTAATATAGGCAGGCTGAGTGAAACTAACTGTGGGTGTGGCAGACAGGTTGAAGACGAACGCCCCACATCTGTCTGGAAAAAAGAGGTCGGTTCCCATTAAGAGGGAAAATATAAATTGGGTAAGATTGAGAGTGATTGGGAATGCCTTGAGACATCTGTTTCCCATCTCTGGTTCTCATTTCTATCCTTATTCAAAGCGACAAATGCACAGTAGCTGTCTTTGAAAATTGATGGGGGTAGGAGCTCAAAAGTGCTCTTAAGAACAGAGCTTGTAATGCATTGAGCACTGGATGGCGGAAATTTCTAGTGTTAGCCACTTATGTGAAAGTCAAACTCAAACCAAATTGGTTAAGTCAACAGAGCCAGTCCCTAGGGGGAAAGAGAGTTACATAGGCAAAGATTTCAGGTGATCTTCTGAAACTGAGGGGCTTCCTGCATCAGTTTTCTTTGAGAGCAGCCAAAATGATAAAGCAAGGTAAGTGAACTCATGCAAACAGTACAGGTATCTGTCTGATTCATGCCTTTCCCCCTTTCCTTTAGGTAGAAAAAGAAGTTGGCCAGAAAAAAGTAGGAGCAGATAAAACCCTGTTACTTTTGTGGCTTCTTCCTGGCAATTCTTGCCACCCAGTAGTTACTCAGGATCCTAGGGAAACTGCTTTTTCAGTCAGTTATACTGGAAATAGCAGAACCTCTGTTTGATGAAACAATCTTCTGCCTTGGGCTCTGAGTTGAAGAACTGAATTTCTGGGGGTGAAACTCAAATTCTCTCTGAGAGTTTACAGTTATTTCCCTTCTGCAACCACCTAAGCATCCAAATACAGGTGTTGCTTTCCTGCTTTCAGGAAAAGATGTTATCACCACTATTTCTGTTCTGGAAGCTAGTCAAAGCTGTCTTTGTTTGTTTGTTTTGTTTTAATCCAATGGCTTGGGTAAATACCTAACATTTAAGATGTGTGATCAAATAGCACTCTTAAAAAGTCTATAAAGGGAATCTATTATTGCCTTCCTTGCCAAGTCAAAGTCCTTGCTGGAAGTTGAGTATATGAGGAAGACACTGTGGGAATGCAGAGCTGCTTCAGATAGGTGTACTGTGTACTGAATATTTCACTTTAAAAAAAGGAAAGTTGCTGTAGTTTTTTCCCTAAAATTACTACTTGAGGTAGCACATGTATCATTTCATAAAATGCCAGTCCTCCCTTACTGACTGAATTATGTCAGCATAGGGAACTGTTTCAAGTTGCACTTGTTTGATTACTTACACTAGTGGGACAAAACTATGATACTTGGAAATATCGATGCTTTGCTTGTGTTATGTAGAAAAGAGCAAACTCCAGGTTGCAGAAGGTACTAGATCCAGGTACATTCAAGCATCTGTTGTTAAACACAACCAGAGGGCTGGTAACAGTCATCTGGTGAGGGGAGATATCTCTGGGAGGTCAGCTTGTGTTTGACGTCAGAAAGAAGCAGGGTGGTGAGGAGTGATCTGCAGGGTGGTAGCATCAACTGCTCTCTACTCAAGGAGGAAGGGAAGCACTGCCAGGTGGACGTGGCTTTAAGGCATCTGTTCCTTCATGCTTGCAGTCACTGTCCAGTCATGGTCCTTGCAAAGAAGTCTTTACCAAACCTGTGAAGACTCCTGTCTAATAGCTAACTTCTTGTTGACTTTTAATGATCTTTCTTCAGTTGGATCACACTCCTCTATCTCTTTGTTAAAAAATAATAGCTTTTGTAGAAGTTAGCAATTTCTCAGGCAAATGTAATTCTGTAGTGCTGGCGCTGTTCCATTAATCATATAGAGTAATCTGCTTGTGCCAAAAACCTATCAAGTTGAGCTGCCTTTTTGAGAGCTGGTGGGAATGTGTACCCAGTGGTGTTCTTGCTGGCATATGGACTTCCCGTGTGTGCAAGAATGGCTGGGGCATAGGGGGGTCCCCCTTTGCTGTGCTCAGGGTACACAACTCGAGCAGGCTGAGCCAGCCTGGCAAGTCTCAGGACTCAAAGTGACATGGACAGATCTTCAGAAAGTTTTCTATTTAGGGACACATGGCCTCACCAGCCCTTTTTCATTCCCTCCCATGAAATTTTCCACATTCAGAATAAAGGCTTGAGTCTCATTAAAACATAGACAGGAGTTCTTCTAGCCTTAAGAAGCTCCATCAGTAGTCGTGTGCATGTGAGGTGGGGGGACATTTACCCTCAGTGCCAGATGAGGGTAAGAAATGTCTGCTTCCTTGGGTTATATGATGAACTGCTGGGAATGAAAGTGAGACTTAATGTGGCCCAGCTAGGAAATGAGAAAGATCATTTTAGTGGCAATGTTTATGGAGAGCTTGAGTGTTCAGCTTGATCATCTGGGAGACTACAGAAGAGAGAACCCTCCGGGCTGAGCCCTGTTTGGGAGGTACACTCGTGTTAGGGATGAGCATTCTTGTGTGTCAGGCTCCAAGCTACACGTGTTAAGTGAGCTGTGCTGATGTCCTGCCAGAGCCACGGATGGAGGAACAGGCAGTGGCAAGCACCTTTGGGGATGGAGGGAGAGGAGAATAGGGGCCATAACAGGAGTACAAGAAACATGCAGCAGCACAGTGGGGAGAAGGTGATAAGCTGTGGAAAAGTCTTACGATACTGAACCAGGACATGGAAAACTACATTAAAGGCAGAGAGGGGAGCAGGGCTTGGCAACAACAGATGTAAGGGGCAAATGGAAAGCTGAAGAAGGGGGTCTCCACATCAAATGGGAAGACGTGGAAGGGGATCAGACTCATAAGCTTTGTTGCATCCTATTTTAGTGAAGGGTGGATGTTGATGCTAGCACAAGGCACTGCCCATTCAGATAGAAAGGGATGAGGCTGAGTGGCCATCATGTTAAGCTCTTTCTTTCAACTTAGAAAGAAGTAACAGTAATGCAGCGTTCTATGAGCTGTCTGTGTATAACGTGAAATCCCATGGAGATTGCTGTGTTTTGGTAACATGAGTTACAGAGCTGCCCCCAGCCATAGCTCTCATGTGGCGTGGTTTTCCTTCAGGTGCTAGCTGTGTCCGTGTTGTGTTTATTCAAGTTGCTTGGTGCACCAGGTGTTTCTGGCATGGCAAACTACAGTAAGTGTCTGGGACTTTTTCTCCTGGGTTAGATCCCAGACGTTTCACAGCTACCTGGAGGACATCATCAACTACCGCTGGGAGCTGGAGGAAGGGAAACCCAACCCCTTGCGGGAGTCCACCTTCCAGGAGCTGCCCCTGCGCACGCGGGTGGAGATCCTGCACCGCCTCTGCGACTACCGCCTCGACGCAGATGATGTCTTCGACCTCCTCAAGGTGCTTTGGGGAGCAGGGATGTGGGAAAGTGTGGCTGCAGGAGCTGGCCAGATGAGTGAATCTTCCTGGGAAGAGAAGGGTCGATGCTATTAAGTGTATTTTAAGGCCAGGTAATCAGTGGAGATAAAGTGGGTTGGCAGTTCCCCATCTCCTCCTCTGCTTTGCGGAGGACCCAAGGCAAGTGCTCAGGACCACTCTTGGGCCCTCGTCCTGCACGGATGTATTCGTAACACGGGAGTCGCTAAGTAAATTGGCTTCGTTGGCTACTCTTCCTGTGAAGAGTGAATTTGGAGATGCTCCAATGGTAATGGCAGGGCTGTGAGAGCTGCGAATGCCTTGCTGAGGGATGTTGTGAGATGAAAGGATGGGGCTGGAGTATACTGGGGGAGCTGGGGGGAGGGTAGTGGCGGGGAAGGGGGGAGGGAGCTTCGCAGGGCTGTGCGTGACTGTCGCCAGCACTAATTAGACCCTCTCTGTCAGGAGCACCAGAGATGAAATGTTAAAATGAGAGAGGCCATTCAAATTAGAGATGCCAATCTAAATCCCTCCCTGGACAGAGAGCGAACGTTGCCTTCCCCCTGGAGTCACATTTTCCCAGCTCGGCCGGGAGGAGCAGCTGTACTGCTGCTGTGGCATGGTGGGAGGGAAGGAGGGAGGGAGGTGTGTGCAGAGAGGGGTGTCATCATGTTTTGTGTGACAATGTGGCCGCTTTTCAACTTGTCTCCGTCTGGCGCAGGGTTTGGACGCCGACAGCCTCCGCGTGGAGCCGCTGGGCGAGGACAGCAGCGGTGCCCTGTACTGGTACTTCTATGGCACGCGGATGTACAAGGAGGACCCGGCGCAGGCGAAGACCAACGGCGA
>NW_008677656.1:9211-17807 GCF_000695815.1 Acanthisitta chloris | reverse complement strand
GGCGCATTGTGTGGGAGCCAGCCTGCAGCCTTTGTGGCACCAGGAGAGCCTGCTGTGGGAGCGATGCTGCCTGCCCCACCGCATTCCTCCCTGTCTGCCCCGCGCTCTATGCCATGCCGGCGGCTCCCCGATCAGGCTCCCAGCCAGTGGGAATCCCTCCTCTCCCCTCCCCGTCCTGTTGCTGCTCTGCTTTAATCCCTCCTTTGGTTGGGTTCCTAGCAGCTGTTCTGATTTCCATGCCCTTCTCCCATCCTGCCAGCCTCAGCTCCCTTGCTCGGCAGATATTTCATGGTGGGTTTGCCATTTTTCAGGGGATGTGCGGGGCAGACGAACACCCCAAATGTTCCTGGGAAAACAGGCAAGAGACGAGGGCGACCCCCAAAGCGGAAAAAACTACTGGAGGAAAATTTGCTGAGGTATGGAAAGGTTCTTCCTGCAACAATAAACTCCTATGTTCCCAGAGGGAAGGATAATGTATTTCTGGGGTTCCCCCAATAAGTATGTATATACCATGCGGCCAGAATTTCAATGCATCTCTGAAGTGAAGCAAGCTCAGACTTGGTGGATGCTTTGATCACTCTCCAAGGAAAATTCTGACTGAGCTGGAAGCCAAGTTTGGTGAAACAGTGGGCATCACTCTTTCAACCACCTCACTTCAAATGCAGTCCCACCGTGCACTGCTGGGGGGTATGCTCCTTATAAAGAACACTTTCACTGTGTAGCACTTGAAGCCAAAAATCCTGGCCACTTGAGTCAGTATAGATTTTGGGATGCTTCCCATAAGAACCGAAATACTGTACTTGCCAAACTCCATCCTGCACCCTTCACTTCTTTAAATTTTATGAAGCTATCATAGATCTACATTTGAAAATACATACCAAACATGTTCTGCATGGTGGTTTTCTCATGGCTTTGCTGTGCATTGAATTATTGATGTGTCCCCTATTCTTCTCCTCAGAAGTGGCTGCTTTTCAGTGATGTGAAGTAATGTATTTATTGTATCACTCCTTCTCTTTCTTTTTTTTTGCAGGGAGAAGGCAGAAGAGAACTTGCTAATCCATGAGACTCAGATAAGAAATGGTAAAGAGATTTCGTGGGGTGAGGGTTGATACAATCAGCTAACATGGCTCTTAAGTTATCAATGCCCAGGGAGATGACTTTTTCAGGAAAGGGAGAGTCCTTCTGCTTATAGCTGGGCCCAAGTTGGGAAGGAGGGGTTTGCATTACAGGCTGCCTTGCAGCTGGGAGCCTGAGCACCCGTGGAATTCCTGTCTTACCGTGGATGAGTTTGGGATGAAGAAACCTAACCTATTGGGATGCACTGGGCCTTGGGAACCCACCCACAAAAACGGGTTGTGAATGGTTCTCACTCTTCCCAGTATGAGCTAAACACAAGGCCCTGCTGCAGCAGGTGTGGTTTTTTGGACTAGGAAGAGAGTGAGGTCAGTGATGCCAAGAATGGGAAAGAAGAACCTTTTTGATCCTCCTCACTTCTCCTTCCTGGTGGCCATTGGGTGCCTGAGCGCAGTAAATGACATCTTGGGGGTACCCACCTAAGAGTTAACGAGGCAAGCAGAACAAACAAGTTGGCAACATGATGTGAAAGTGAGTCCAGGGGAGCTGGAACTCATTTGTCATACATGTGTATCCACTGGCTTCCACAAAACCCAGGGGCTAAGCCTGCCCATTCCCCCACAATAGAGGGCAAGGGTGGCATTGTGTTTCCCATGCTGCCTTCTCTTTGCCCTTTGTCTTCAGATTTCCCGGCGGCTGCTCCAGAGCTGGGCAGCAGAGCCGGAGTGATGCATGTGAGGCGCTGGGGGTTTTATCAGATCATTGTCTTCCAGCAAATTGTGTCACTTCAGCTGCAGAGTAATCATCTGGGGGCACAAAGCAGTGCCTTAGTTCTGTTTGCTGTTGAAATGAGTTGTCATAGGCAGCTGGCAAGGGAATGGGAAACAAGGGTACAGGCTCTGGGGACAGCGTGCAGGTAAGCTCGCCACTGCAGGTGGTCGGGGGTGGCTTTGCGTGGCCAGAGAGGCAGAAGCCAGCTGGCCAGAGCAAAAGAAACTGGCACATGGCTGGTGCTTCACCATCTCCTTTACCAGTCTCCAGTGCATTCACTTGAGCTGAAGCCAAGGGTGGACGAAGCTCCAGGCTGGCCTGTGGCCCATGCCAGCATGCACTCACTCTCTGCCACTGCCACGGCACCCAGCCTTCTGACAGAGGGGGACTGGAGGGAGGCTGCAGCTTTCCAGTCCTTCTAGGACTGGAAAACGTGATATCTTGCATGCCTGAGCAACTCACAGCTTCAGATCCACAAAGGGCCCAGAGTCAAGGTCAGAGAGAAAGAGGCTCTGGTTTTTTGCGTCTTTATATTTTTCATTTATTAGTCTGCTTGAAAGTGTGGTGAGAAGGTCCATGACATCTGCCAGTGGCAGTGGTGACCATTGCTTTCTTTCCAGGAGCCAGTGGTTAGCTCAAGAAAAGTCTACAGGGAGCGGAGAACGCCTCAGCTTGAAGGTGTTTGATCCAAGACTTCTCCCACTGCCTCCTCCCTAAAGAAAAAAAAAATAGGCCATAACCTTTTTTGCTTAGGGAGAATCCTGGGGCAAAAGCATACAAGTTGCAACCCATGAGGTTTCCCTGCTCTGTGTAAACATTTGCAGAGCAGGAACCACATTTCCCCTCTCCAGGTGGGTGTTCCAACCACCATGCAGGAGAGCCCTTCCTTCACAGTTAGTATTCAAAGTGGAACAGCTGAGTGTGTCTTGGTAGTTGGGACATGCTTCAGAGCAGTGGGTGATCTGCTTCAATCCCACCCTGGATCAAGCAGGGATGGGATGTGAACTCTTGGAACTTCCCCCTCATCTGGCAGCCCGATGAACCCCATCCTTCACTTCCTCTTCTCTCCTTTCAAGTCCCTGCAAACAAAATGTTTCATTTGGGGAGAACAGGAGGGTGGGAGGGATTTTTCACTGCAGAAAAGGTTTGCAGTGCTAAAAAAACAGGCTTATTTCAAATAAGATTATTTTTTATTCTGCTGCCAGGCTAAATCAGACATTCACATTACCTTATGTCCTGCTCCGGCTGACAGCATCCATGACAAGGAACAAATTAAATCCTTTCCTCTGGTCCCCTCATAACTGGGATGTCACACTACCCATGTGTTGCTGAGTGCCACCACTATTTCTTCACCTGTGTGCTTCTTCTGTGTCCTGGCATCACTTTCAGTGTCACTAGGGGAGGTGGCAGTGCTTCTGGTGGATGAACAGAGTTTTGGGTCTACAGCATAGAGCATGTTTTCCATAACAGTGGCCATTGCCAGTATCTTTTGCTCTTCCTGAGCCCTGAGGAGAGGAGAAAGGATCAAGAAGAGCCGTTAGTCATAACTGCTGTGGAGATAACATCCTTTCATGTTTTTGAAGGGTCCCAAGGGCCTGGCCGTGGGACATGGTGGCTGCTGTGTCAGACGGAAGAGGAGTGGAGGCAGGTCACAGAGAGCTTCAGAGAGAGGACTTCCCTTAGAGAGCGGCAGCTCTACAAACTCTTGAGTGAAGACTTCCTGCCGGAGATCTGCAACATGATTGCACAGAAGGTGAGGAGACATGACATCCTGTTTACCTCTCTGAGTGCTTCCAAGAGCATGGACGCTTGCAGAGTGAAGGAGAGTTAATCCAAGCAGCTTGTCATCACGTTGTGCTTACCCCCACCTCCAGCCTGCAAGTGTCACGGACGTGGGGGCTGTTAGGCTGTGTTTGGGGAGAAAGGTGCCCCCCATGCAGTCACAAGGCTAGAGTTGGTACTCAAGGATCTGGTTTGTGATTGCATGGCAGTGTAGGTAGGATGGCTGAAGGGGTTACTGTCTTCAGCCATGGTCTGTGCCCCTTTTCTGCTAGCAGGGCATCTCTGTGCTTTTGAACTGCTGTGATTTACAGCCTAGCTTTTCTGTGCAAACTGCCTGTGATTCCACTTTTACTGCCGTTTCTCAGCTGGCTCTGCTGAAGGGGCACTGGCTGCTTGGCTGTCCTAGCTAAGGCTGCTTGAGCTGGTATGTCAGCTCAAAACTCTGAAGGGTATTTTGTGTCAACTGAATGCTTTCAGGTGGGACAGATTTGGAAGGGGATCCTTTGGCTAGATGGCTTTGTAAAATGGGCTCTGCAGTCAGCGTGATGTTCTTGGATTGAGTTCAGTTTGCTTGTTTGCTACCCTTGTAAAGCTAATAGGGATTTCATGGTCACTTCTGGCCCTCAGAGTTTCTCCTTCTGCTGTCACCAATGTGCCCTAATTTCCTCCACTCTCTTTTTCCTTCCCTCAATTCTCAACCCTGTTTCAGGAGAAGCGTCTGCAGCGGACAGAGTTTTCTCCCAGGTGGATGTCTGACCATCAGCCCATCAAACCAATCAAGCAGGAGGTGAGGGGGGGTGCGAGGGGGAGGACGACGGAGGGAGGCGAGAGCAGATGCCTCCTGGGGGAAAAAATAAACCGCAGCATCGCTATTCAGTGGGAAGAAGTCGCTTGAAAGTGCTTGTGCTGAAAGAGAGATGGGTGGTAATGCCCGTCAAAGGCAGACTGACACTCAGGGTTTCTATGGCGAGCAGGGAGGTGCTGCCCTCGCATCGCAGAGGTAACCAGCCTCACCACACACTCCGGTGCAGCTGCATATGGAAATCTGTGCTCAGTCTGGGGAATTCCACTTCAATGAAAGTGCTGGCACATTCGAGGCAGTTCAAAGAAAAGCTGAAGAAGGATGAGAGGGCTAGAAGAACCGGCTTACAAAGGGAAATGACAGAAATTCAGCCAAGGGGAAAACGTGAGGCTGCAAACACATGAGGGTGTAGATAGTGCTGAGGGAGAGAAGAATGACTGATGCAGTACGGAGCGGAGCGAGGAGGGGGTCAGCTGGAAATGGAAGTCACAATTTAGGCTGCTTAAAGAAATGCTTATCAAACCACAGCCTTGTTGGCTGCAACGGCTCTTCCCGTGCCTCTTCACCCTCATCTTCTCTCCACCCCATCAGTAACAGCACTGCTGCTGCTTGTGGGGTTGTGCAGTGAACCAGACCCAGGAAAATGACTGGAGTTAAATATAACCTTTTTCTTTGGTCGGGGTTATTTTTAACATGGATCAGTTTTCCGATCCAGTTCACCATGCAGCCCCTCACAGTCACACTGGCACAGCCCTGAACATGGTGCGTTGAGATGGAGAATCTTTGAACTGGCAACTGCTACCCAAAGCAATCAGTCAGATAAGACAGGATTAGCTTTGGAGGAAAAAATTGTCTTGATTCTATCAGGTCGTGGCATAATCTCTCGCTGTAGATGTAATGAAAACGTAGTTACCTGATGTTTTGTCAAACCCTTGGAAATTGAACTGCGGGGAATATTCCGTGTGAGCCAGTCAGGGGTTCTTACACAACAAAGGAGAAAGTACAGTTTCCCGCAATAAATAGAATTGCTTAGAACAGATAAATAGAAGGAAGGAAGAACCTCTCATCGTGCTGCAGATAAAAGCCTGCCAGGAGGAAAATAAGACCCCAGCGATGGTCAGTTTGGGGCCAGAGCTGCTCTCTGCAAAGCCCACCGTGCAGGAAGCACAGGAACACGTGTTTGTTCACAGGCAACAGAAATCCCAGAGGAGGAGGGGAGTGGGAAACACATGGAGCCTGAATGATGCTAATCAGTACCGCAGGTGCTCCAGGTCTGCGGCGGCAGAGGGCTGTTAATTGCTGCCTGTGGGCCAGTGAAACGTTTCCAGCGAGCAGGGGGCCCTCCTGGCACCCTCCTGGCACCCGCTGCGCTGCTCCCCGGCGCGACGCGGCACTGGTCCCTGCCAGCGGGAGCCAAGCAAGGTGCCAGCGTGTCTGATGGCTCCTGTGTCAAACCAGGGTGGGCAGCAGGTGAGCCTGGGGGGGGAAAAACCTCAGCCTGGTGCAGGTGACCCTTTCCTCCTGGCTGCTGCTTCATGGAGATGTAACTGCTCCATGAGCTCCTGATCCTGCAGGGGATTTCTCAACAGGTGGTTCAGATTAGCTCCTCATTAAGAGTGGCCTGAGCAGCACCCTCATTAGGGCTGTGCTGCGGAAACCTGAGCGGGGAAGGTTGGGCAGATGAGGGGCCAGGGTGCCCAGGGCACCCATGCCTCCTGGCCTTCTGCCCCTGAAGTCTGATCCTGCTGCCTGGAGAGCAAAAGGCAGAAGTTTGGCCCTTTCGGGGTCCCAGGGCCAGGGGAAGGCAGTGATGCTGTGTCCTGGAGTGCTCTCTGCCGGAGGGAAGGAGGCAGTGATGCTGTTGTCCTGGTGGTTTCTATCCTCCAAGCTGGAGAAACGTCCCTTTGCCATCCCAGTGGTCAGGAAGGAAGTTTAACTTGTATTTGGTTCTTGTTTTTATCATTCCAATAAGCATCTGCTTCTGCCACATCTAGTAGGAGTTTACTGCTTCGTTTTGCATTTATTTTAAACCCTGAATTGAGCACACTCATCCCCAATGGGCTTAAACGGGATAGCAGGCAGAGGGTCCCTCTGAAAATCAAGTTGTTTCTGTGCCTGAAGTGTCCCAAAGAGCCTGTGCTAGCATGGCTGCTGCCCTGCAAGTGCTGCAGGGATCAAGTGCAGTCATGGGGGGCTGCTGCAGCCCCTGGGGCTCACTCCACTGCGTTTGTGGCTTCTGCTTTTCCCTTTTCTTTGCTTCCTAGATCTGGTAGGATGACATCCTCTTCTTTGCTTAAAATTGTTACTTTGCTTTGTCACTGCTGTCTTTGTGGTGAGTTGTTCTGGAACATGCTGTGGATTCTGTGTGTGTATGGAGTGCTGAATGCACCCTGCAGGCTCAGACAGGTCCTGGTGTCAGCACTGCAGCTTGGGTGTTGCATTTGTGTTTCCATAGGACATGAATGGTGCAAGTTTTATGAATCCAGGGAAAGGAAAGGACTCACCTGTGTACCAACAATCAAAGAAAATAGTGTGTCATGCCAGGCTGGCTTAGATCTACTGGCTGAAGAATCTAAAAGCTGATGGTCACATCCTGGTCATGTCCTGGCATACCAACTTCTGGTGGCTGGTTCATGCTCACCTCTTTCTCTTGTGATTGCTGCAGAACTTGACTTTGTTGATTCCTACTGCAATTTAAAGATTGATTCAAGAAAATTATGGGAAAACTGTTTGATGATGGTCAGGATCAGGCCTGAAAGGAAGTTGTTTGCAGTGCATGAGTAGAAGATTGGATGGCAGAGCAATTGAGAAAAGGATATGAAAAGAATCAAAAGTGGAAATGTAGAACCCAATTCTGTAGGTTCTTGACCTCTTGTAGTTGGCATAGCACTTTCAGTCCTGGGCATCCTGGTGTTTGGATATTGATCAGAGATGAAAGGCCTGAGAGACAACTAGAACAATCATTCCAGGGGGATGAAGGGATTGCTTTATAAGGAGACATTGAATCTAACTGCAGAAATGTGGGAGTTTTGTGTGTGTGAGGAAGCCTATAAAGGCCAGAATGTGGCTGAAGAAGAAGAGAATTAAGTTCACTCAGAAGATCTTAACTAGGAATAATTGAATGGAATGAGGGGCTGAGAAATTATCTTTAGGCTGAATGTGAGGAGAAGCTGCTGATCTAAAGGCACGTGGACTCACAGAATGATTTCCTGAGGAAAGGGATAGAAGAGTAAAGTACTAACATTGGCAAAGGAAAGAAAGAGGCAGAGTTTCCTCATGGTGACATGATGTTATGGTTTCACCGAAGTGAAATAGGCACAGAATAGGTGTTTTTGCTGCTCAGACTGTCCCTAAATGCAGGATATGGTCCTAATTTTGTTAAGAGTCCCATTACCCTCTCTGTAAATGCAGGATATGGTCCTAATTTTGTCAAGAGTCCCATCACCCTCTCTTGGACATTTCTCTGTGGCTGAAACATAACTCTCAATATATTGTTGGTGCTGGAGACAGGGAGGTAATATGTGATGCTAGTCCACAGAGATCTGGGGTGGGAGTTTGTAGGGCAGTACAGGACTGTGTAGAGGAAGTGGAGACAGAGGGGGAATGAATGTACAGTGAAACCAGACAACATTGCTAGGCATTTATCAAAACACCCCCAGGTTCTACTTCTAGCCAGTGAAACAAGGACAAAATAGTAATCATGGTGCCAAAAATTTTTTTTTCTGGGGATTAATAATGGGCCTGGAGTACTTGATGGTCTGAGCAGCAGCCAGGGGACCCCAGCTGATTGCTAATCCTCAGGAAATGCCTTCTGCCTAAGTGGTGGTTGCTGGTTATTCCCTGAAAATGAAGCTGGAGCAAACTGTATGTACATTGTTCTTTTCCAGTTGATATTCCCTGCTGATAAGGCACACATATCTTGGCCTTGCAGAAGTCAGAGGGGTGGGAGTGGCTAGTGGATGACTGATTAATTTCTCTTTAAATTAAATTAAGCTAATAAAGGTAATTCCACACTACCATATACATACCTTGCACTTTATTGGAGAAGCAGGAGCAGGCGATCCCTGGCCTGGGAAGCCTGCAGTCTTAAGTGGGATCAAACACAGCCTTGCAGCCTGCTGGCAGTGGGGAGCTGAGGAAGTGGGGCAATAAAGAGCCAGGCATCCT
>NW_008677656.1:0-9200 GCF_000695815.1 Acanthisitta chloris | reverse complement strand
CAGCAGGAACACTGTCCAAACAAACAAACGAGAGCTGGTTCGGAGAGATTAGCACACAGAAAATGTGAACGGGAAAGGAAAACATTTCAAACAATACCTCGGTGCAAGGCTGTACCAGTCTCTCTTCCTAGTGAAGTACTCTGTGTTTTACAGCAGAGCCATGTTTGGCAAAGTAGTCCTTTCTGCTCACACTTGCCACTCGGAGCTCTGCTAGCTGGAAGAGGTAGAGGTGTTCTGTAGGGGTGTCAACAGCTTGAATCCTTTGCCCAGAAGGGAAGAAAAATACACATGGTGCATCCCTCACAGAATGGCAGCTTGTCTAACCCATCGCTTCTCCTTCTATTGTCCCTGTGTCAGTAGGATTTCATTGCTTGACAAATAACTTTCCTTTACATGTTGCTTTTCATCTAAGAATTTGTATGTGCGAATCCTTTTCCCCCCCTTTGTTTTCCTCCCAGCCATTCATTGTAGGTATGTTTTAATACTTGCTCAAAGTAAACCTGCCTCTGCTCAGACCTCAATAAGCCAATGCATTACAGTTTTTGGTGCACTGTTCTGTCACAGGTGAACCCAAATGTGCTCAGCTCAATGGAGAAACAGAGGCGGAGAGAGGAGGAGGAGGAGCGCCAAATTCTTATAGCAGTGCAGAAGAGGGAGCAGGAACAGCTGCTAAAGGAGGAGAGGAAGAGAGAGATGGAGGAGAAGGTCAAAGCAGTGGAAGGTAATGTGCAGCCAGTGTGAAGTAGGAGTGGAAGCTTTCAAAACCAAGACTGAGATCTTGAATTAAGATCTGCCATTTGCATTCCTCCCCTGCCCAGACCTGCTAATGGGAATATCTTTTCTTACACTTGCCTCTGATATATTGGTCTGACTGTAGCTTCTTTTCCTCTGTCTATCTCCCTCAGTGTTGGTAGCTGTTCTCTAGTGCACCCTTCAACTGTGTTGTCTTCCTCAAATCATTCTTATTTTCTCCCTTGCCCCAGCTGTACCTTTTTCCTGCTATTCGTGTTGTTTTTCAGTTCTCTTCTGTCTCCCCATTTGCCTCCTCATGGATTCCCTATGTGCAGGATTAGCTGGCTTTGCTCTTGCTTCAGCATTTGATTATTTTGGCCCAGTGCATGATGAAAGAATTCTCTTTGAGGAGGACGGGAAAGGGACAACATGGGAGTAGCAAGAGCAGTATTTTTATATTGCCTCTGGCCTTACCAACTGGAGAACTAAAGATGAAGGGATGTACATAGAGCACCAGAGGTGGCAACTTCAGGTGTTGGTCTAATTTTTTGATGGTTTTGAATTAAATGCTGATTTAAGCTGTTCTGCAAGAGACAGATGTGCTGTGTTTAATAGATGTGCTGAAGGCACAGGCAGACATGCAGGCATGGGTGTCTGAGAGCAGGCTCATGTCTGACCAGCTCTGCCAACCTCCCTTAATCTGCTTCCTCTGCTGCTTTCACCACAGTGACTGGCTGAGCTGTTGGGGTTCTGTGGAGAGGCTGAACACCTTCAGAACACAGTGATGGTAGTGTGTGGCAGTATCAGTATCATGAGTCCTTAAGTGGATAAAGAATCAGAAAAGGAAAAAAAAAAGATTTACGTTCATGCAAGCCTTGTAAACTTTCCAAGATGAAACAGTCTGCTCCCAGATGTTTGGTAGGAGGCCAGATGTTATCTAAGAATAGTTTCCTTTACCTGCTTACCTTCCTAACCCTTAGAAAATCCAATTATTTGCTTGGCCTTCATATTTCCCTGGTTGCCAGTCCTAGCTAATCCGATGCTTTAAACTGAGACTCATCCAGCTTCTGTATCTGCCACAGATATCTGTATCACCCTGGCAAATTGCATATTCTCTGTGCTTTAATTCTTCATCTGTATAGACAGAAGAAGAGCTGCAAAGATAAATGTTCCTGTAAAATGTTTTTGTTTGGGTATAAGCTACATCCTTTTCTGGGTGAATGCAATCACTACATCATCTGCTTCAAAAATTCCAGAGCCACTCAAAGAAACTGGCATGGGATTGGACAAGTAAAGTGTTTTAAGCCAATTTAGCATACATTGGTGCTTTTCTTGGCAAAGATGCTTTTATTTTGGTGTGTGCAGTTTCTTTCAGTTTAGTTTAAATTTGTCCCTAGTCTGTTTCAGTTAAATCACTGCAGTATTATTCATCCCTAGAAACTGCAGCTATCCAGGTAAAACTGGCTTCTCAACAATCTTTTCTTAGTGCTAAGCACACCTGCCACTAGCATTTGCTAGTCCTGACAGTTCTTATGATGGACAGAAGGTGATTTGAAAATGAAGTAATTAATTTTGCTTGATTCAGACTTGTTAAACTGGATACTCATCAACAGAAGTTTTAGGGTGACAGAGATTTTCCTTCTATTTTGCAGTCTGTTTGGGATATAACATTGACTTTATAAGGTCTTCTGTGGAGAGGGGATGTGAAATACCTTCTCTCTGATGAACTTCATCAGCACTTCACCTGCTGCTTGATATTTGGACTGTATGTCTGTTTTTAGATCACATTCCTGTTTCCAATCTGAGATCTCTCTTCTCCCCACTCCAACGCACACCCCAGGGAGTAAGTTTCCTGCTGGGCCCATCTTTACTCTCCTGAATTTATGAGTTAAGGCAGCTCTCTAGATCTCTATCACAACAGCAGGTTAGAATTTCCCAGTTCTCTTTCCAGATGCTGCTTCAACATAATCTCTAACATATACAACTTTCTAGCTGATTGAGGGTACTTTTTAGGGCATTGTTTAGATCTTGAAAGCTTCTGGACAGGACTCAACTCAAGCCAACAGTATGAGAATAAGCTCTGCCAGTGATCTTTGGCATGCTGTATTAATCACTAGCTGTGGTAGAGGTAGCTTCTATTAATCCTTACTGAGATCCAGTCTGGTACCAGGGTAGTGCTCCTTGATTCCTGTCACTATTCCAGGTCAGATCCTTGGCAGGCCCTGGTGGATTTCCAAACCCTACACCACCTTACCTCTTGGCTGCTGTTGCCATGAAATTTTCCTTTTGCTGCTCAAATCATCACCTCATGTTTTCCTCAGCATTTTCACTTAGGCATCCATTGCAATGCCATCTAAATATTGCTGGTTTTATGAAAGAAGCATGAAGTACTGAACTGTGCTTGGACAGACTCAGATAATCTCTGTTACCTGCAATTGGATGTTGGGCTTCTCATCATGAAATGTTATAATGTTGTTAGATTCTGGGGGACATAGAATCATAGAAGTTTAGAGGTTGGAATGGACCTTACAAATCATCTAGTCCCAACCCCTGCCCTGGGCAGGGACACCTCCCACCAGAGCAGGTTGCTCAAGGCTCATCCAACCTGGCTGTGAACACTGCCAGGGTTGGGGCAGCCACAGCCTCCCTGGGCAACCTGTGCCAGTGTCTCACCACCCTCACAAGAAAAAGCTTTTTCCTTATATCTAACCTAGACTTCCCCTCCTTCAGTTTGAACCCATTACCCCTTGTCCTGTCACTGCAGTTCCTAACACAGAGTCCTTCTCTGGCTCTCCTGTAGGCCCTTCAGAGATTGAAAAGTTACTCTGAGGTCTCCACACAACCTTCTCTTCTCCAGGCTGAACAGCCCCAACTCCCTCAGCCTGTCCTCAGAGGAGATGCTCCAGTCCTCTTATCAACTTTGTGGCCTCCTCTGGACTTGCTCCAACAGTTCCATGTCCTTCTTATGTTGAGGGCACCAGAACTGTGTGCAGTATTCCAGGTGGGGTCTCAGGAGAGCAGAGGGGGAGAATCACCTCTTTCAACCTGCTGCCACACTTCTTTTGATGCAGCCCAGAATTCGATTGCATCTTAGATGCAAGTCCTGTCCTCCCAAATTCAGTGCTACCAAGAGTCTTCTAATAGGAAATTCAGGCTTTCTTTTACCAGTCTTTGACATATCTGGCCGTGGACATCCCTAGAAATGCATACTGTGTAGCTATTACTAGTTTTCTTGTGCCCTCAACCCCCATTCCCAGTTTGTTTTTGACTGACGGAGTAAGACATTAATTTAATATTCTGTCACCAGTGCTGGTGCTTCTTGAGCCTTTGGCATTTTCCAAAGATGGAGCCTCTGCTAGCAGATGTTAGCAAAGTCTCCCCCATCTTTCTTTCACTCTAGCTGTTCCCTGATGTGGCCTGTTTTCTGGAGTCTTACTCCTGTGACATCTCTCCTTGAACATTACTTTCACAGAATTCTGCTCCTGCAGAAGGTTGGTCCAACCGCAGGTGTTTAGCTAGTCAAATGAATTCAGATTTCCTATAAGAAAAAGGAAATGAGGTTCATAAGAGCCCATAAACTTTCTATTATGAAGCAATCTGTTAGCCAGCTGTCTGGTTGCAAACCACAGGTTATATTACTAGCATGGCTTCTTCCTGTCTCTCACCTCTTTAAACAAAAGCTGTCCCAGTGGCCCTCCTGTGTGGCAGCTTGCTTGCTCTGCCTGCTGGCCATGAAGACCTACCTGAGCAACCTTCGCAAAGCGAGCCGTGGTCATGGAGGATAGTCATGACTCCAGTTACTCACTGCCACTCAGCTAGTAGAACTTCACCCTTCCCTCAGCACTGCTCTTCATCCCATTCAGTGTAAAACCAGCTGCCCTCAGTTCACCTAAAGGAAGGTAACACCAGATGACCCACTGTGGTCCCTTCCAATCTGATTCTGTGATTCTGTAACAACAAACCAGCTCTTTTCTATAGTGCTGACCTATGCCTGGGTGTGGGCATTGAGCTTCTCTCTTTGTACCACACCACATCAGAAAGCTGCCTAGGGGAGTATCTGTGCCACAGCAGTGCTTCAAAATCAGTGATGGTAAACCAAGGGAGAATGAAGAGGCATGTTAATGGTGCACTGTATTCTCACCTCACCTGCTCCTGTGCATTGCTGCTTTTGCTGAAAGCACAAGACGATCTTGCTGGACTTCTTGAGAGCTGCTGGAGCTGCCTTCTTTTTCCCTCTAAGATGTTGACAAGGGATGCTGAGTGGTTTTTCACCTCTTTCCACTGCAGAACGGGCCAGGAGGAGGAAACTCCGTGAAGAGCGGGCCTGGCTGCTGGCACAAGGGAAGGAGCTCCCCCCTGAGCTTTCCCACTTGGATCCCAGTTCCCCTACCAGGGAAGAGCGAAGGACCAAGGATATGTGAGTATGCACCTGGAGGTTGCAGCATGCGAGTGCATTGAAGTAGTGAGTATGGCAAGGGGAGGAGTGCGTTCATTTGCAGGAATGAGGAGGGAGAAGTGAGGTTGGAGAACAGCAAGAAGTAAGCTGAGAAACCTCTGGATTTGGTCCACATGAGAGGAGTGCTTGTGATGAGGCCTATTTGTCGGCATTACGGCTCTGTGCATGGGTGGAAGGGAAGATGAAGTACAAGAGCATGTCTTACATGTCCTCAGTCTGCATATTCACTGTGGTGCTTCCCATTACAGCTTTGAACTGGATGATGAGTTCACAGCAATGTACAAAGGTTAGTCCTACCCGAGCTTTCCCCTTTGTATGACTTGCTCAAAGTCAAATACTCCCCTTTGCCTGTGTGTGTGTAACCATTCACCTTTCTTTTGCTCCTACCAGTTCTAGATGTGGTGAAGGCTCACAAGGACTCTTGGCCCTTCTTGGAGCCTGTGGATGAATCATATGCTCCCAACTACTACCAGATCATTAAGGTATGGAAAGTGGTCCAGCCATCTTGACTAATGCACTTTGTTGACTGGGATACAGTTTTTTTGGAAGTGTTTTGAAGTTTTGTGAGCTATATTACTCTCCCAGTCAAACTGCATGACTCCAATGGTCCCTTCTAGCCTTACAAGTCAAGGAAACCAAAGATGAGAGGCAGCCTCTCTGGAGAGCTGCAACTTTGTGAGCTCCACTATGCTTGCTGTAACTGAAGGGAGGTTTGGTTGTATTTCAGGCCCCCATGGATATCTCTAGCATGGAGAAGAAGTTGAATGGAGGTCAGTACTGCACCAAGGAAGAATTTGTGGGCGATATGAAGACCATGTTCAGGAACTGTCTTAAGTACAATGGTGAAGGCAGTGGTAAGAGCAGTAAGATGCTAAATTTGTCTATTTGCAGTGCTCAGTCAAAGCAAGCAGTGATCTCTTCCCTCTCACCAGTACTTGATTTGTGCTTCTCTTTCAGGGTATTTTTGGGAGACCAGATGAAAAAGTGGGAGTTTCTGAGTAATAAGGCCTGGGGCCTTAGTGAGGCTTTTGGCACAATGTGGTTATACTGAATTGCGGCACGGCACACTAGGACTGCTGTGCTTGATAGGTGGTGAAGGCAGAACATACGAAGAGAAGAAACTCCTCCCTTCATGTGCTTGTGTGTGCCTGCATGTTCCTTTTTCTCATAATAACTAACCCAGACTTTGAAAAGCATTGGAGTCTGGTTAGCTCCCAGTGTTCGCTGAGTACTGCAGAAAAGTGAGGGATGATCCAGGCTCATAGTCCTTTGCATGGACAATGTAGTTTTTATTTTTCTTGGCCATTGAATGAAGAACATGACTCTGCAAATGGGAAACCCTGGGTTTAATTGCCATGCCAATTAAAATTCTACATGTTGCTTAGATAATAAATTGGTTCCCATGTGATGGGCCATCACTGCAGACCGTGTCTCACTAGCAATGCCTTGAAAGGGAAGACAGTTAAGAACTAATAAGCTTGTTGCTGTTGGCCACAAGTAAAAGCATGCCTGCACTGCCACTGGGAGAGCTGTGTTCCCCAAGGAACTTCAGGGTTAGTTTAGTGGAAACAACTTGGAAAGTCACTTGCTTCAAGGCCTCGTCATTAACACTTCTCAAATGTCTTTTCCTTCCTATGCACTGAATAGAAAGTAGAAGCCCATCTAAGCAGAACTGTCCTGTGAAAATGATGCAGTGGAGATGCTGGTGTTGGCAATAGCTTTCATGTCAGGGTCAGCAAGTGCTTTAGAAACTGTACATGGATAAATGTGTTTGCTGATTTTCCTCTGTCTTGTGGCCTACAGCAGAGATTTGAACCAGTCCAAGAAAATCCTCTGAATGTAATCAAATAGCATTGCTGGAAGTTCACATCTCTTCTCTGAGCACTCTGCTGGCTAACTGTGCAGGTCACATCTCTGCGAGCAGAGGTGCTGCTCCTGCTAATGTAATTCTTGGCACTATGCTGGAACACTTGAGTTAGTGCTGACTCTGCAGGTCATGCTGCTAATGGCACTTTGTCATGCCTGTGTGCCTGTCCTCTGCTGGGGCTACTGAACACATCTGATGCTGTGTTGCTTATGGAGTTTAGGAACATAAACCAAAGCCAACTAGTTAGAAAAAAAAAATCTTCCTCAAAGAAACTTGGCAGAGGGGAGACGATTTTTCTGATGGGAAAAATCTGATGTTGCATAATTGTTTCTCTCTCTGAGGCTCTGTCCCAGATGTTGTTGGGTTTTTTTTGGCTGCAGAATACACCAAGATGGCTTACAACTTAGAGAGGTGTTTCCACCGAGCAATGATGAAGCACTTCCCTGGGGAAGATGGAGACACAGATGAAGAGTTTTGGATCAGAGAAGATGGGAGAAGAGAGAAGAGGAGCCGTCGGACCAGCCGCTCCAGCACAGGCAGTGTTTGGACTAGGTCACGAGACCCAGATGGACCAGGCAAGAGACAGCAACGCCTGGAAAATGGAGGAAAGCCTCCACCCTATCGAGCCACTTCCAGGGCTCCTGCTTCTTCCTCCTCTTCCTCTTCCTCCTCCTTCTCCTCGTCCTCAGTAGAGGACCCGAGTGGCAACCCAATGCAGACGACTCGAGACATGGGTCCTTCCAATGGGCGAGGCTTCCCGCGCTCACTGCAGTACGGCGGCATGCCCAGCCCTGTGCCACATCCTGGCCAGATGGTAAGGAGCCATTTCTGCTGTTCTTCACCCATCACATCTGTGGAGGGAGGTAAAGGGGAGCTCAACTTTTTACTGTGAAATCCATACTGCATGGTAAGAACCTTTTCCCTGAGATAACAGGTCAGGACCTTGGTTTCTCCGAGCGAAACTCTTCAGCCCTTAGATTTAAACTGGTCCAGTTTCAATCTTGCCACACTACCTGGGAAGAATCTCCTCACATCACATGGCCAGCATGTCCCCACGTAGGCTCGCACCAGCCCTGGTTCCCCCAGTTCTCTTATCTCCTGGAAGAGTTGCCCCATTGTGCATGGGGAGCTGTCACATTTCCTCTCCTAACCTCCAGTTTATGAAGCTGAACAAGCTGGTCTTCTTTTGTCTCAATTGCTTACAGATGCCTGGTAACTTTGTGCCATCTGTGTACTACTGCTTTTCGTGCCTTGAGTATAAAAGCAGTAAACTGAATCAAACAAAGGCCACCCTGAACTGCAGCAGTGACCTACCTTTAGCACAACATTTCTTCTCTGAATGTCACCTGTTCTGCCTCCCCTCTGGGCTGTTCCTCACCCATCCTTCACTGCCTTTTCCATTTTAACCAGTGATGTCTTGTGGTGTGGTTATGTGTCAGCTACTCTCTGAGATCCAGGCTATCCCTCACCCTTTTACCTAGAGATCAAACAATTTCAAGAGCGATTCTTGTGATGCAGGTAGTGGGAGGCAGTAGGACAGCTGGGAGCATCGAGTATTTTGAAGGAAATTCAGCACATTCCCTGGTTATCTTCCTGCTTCCATCCCCTTGAGGTCTGCTCCTCTTCTTGGAGTGAACCACTGCCCCCTCCAGTCTTCTTGCTTGTTCCCAAATACTTGAGTGACAGGTGAATGTGTTGCAACCTTAAGCACAGGGGCCAGGATATGAGAGAGTGACTTTGGCCAGGGAGCTATGTCACCTCACAGAAGTCTACAGGTTTTCCATGGTATCGCTAAAAAAGTCTGTCTGCTCATCTGTGTCGTTCCTCCAGCCTTAGCTTCCCCTCAGCTGCAGTACTTTGGCTGCTTTTCTGTGCTTCACAAATTGTTTTATTTCTCCCTCCTGCACTCCTCCCCATTCTCCAGAGACCAGCCGTGCCAGGAACGTTTGGTCCTCTGCGTGGATCGGATCCCACAAAACTGTATGGCTCTCCACGAGTGCCTGAGCCCCACCCCGGAGAGCCGGTCCAGCAGCACCAGCACTTTGCCATGCAGGTAAGCAGGGCTGCAGCCCAGGGATGCAGCACCCCAGGACACACCGGTGCGCTGGCTCTCCCTGACACCCATCCTGTCTCTCTCCCTCCTCA
>NW_008677655.1:20370-27863 GCF_000695815.1 Acanthisitta chloris | reverse complement strand
ACATCTCTGCATTGTCAGCTCTGTGTTGTACACAAATCCTAACACAGGCCTACAGCAGCCACTGGGAAGAAAGTTAACTCCACTTCAGCCCAAAGCAGTACACTTTCCTAAAGTTTGGTGCAATTGTCAAGGCTTTTGACTTCTGATAGATATTGCTTTATTGGTGAGAATAAACAATCTAAGACCTGACACTGATGCTTAAAATGATTTATTTCAAGATATCATTTCAGGTATTCCTGAGCAATATTGTTAATTGGAAACTTCATTTATCTTTGAATCTGCTATGGCCTTTTGAAAAACTACATTTTATTTACACTTGACATTAATATATCATTAAATTTTTAGTTAGTTTTAAGAGTGAAAACAGCATGAAGTACATAGCAGTAATATTTAATGTTCCTCACAAGTTATTTTCTGCTCTTTTAGTGCATAATTTCTTCCTTCATTCTCTGAAACATTAGACCTGCTCTATGAGATGATGCAATCTTACAAATGATCTTGGAACATAATAACTTTGTACTCACACACTGATTTATTCCAAGGTATTTGTCTGTCAGGGCCCTTATGTACATCATCACTGCTTTAAGAGAACAACACAATTACCCAGAGGGTCTAATCCAATATCAACAAAGCCAACAGAATGAATCCAAAGGAATTCTTTGGATCAACATCATTACAGACATCGAATGTTTCATTGCTGATGCAAATCTCAGTCAGACAAATTAAGGTATTTATGCTTTACCTTCAGCTGCAAAGCATGAGGCAACTTAATGACACAGTGCTTAGGTTTTCCTTGAGAATAGTACCTCTAGCAACTTAAATTTGGATAACTTTGTCAGCCTAAATAAATCTGGCAATGAGCTTCAATGGAGAAATGTCTGCTGGTTTGCTAAGGTGTGTTCTGACTCTCTTGGAGCAAGTGCAGAGGAGGCCACAAAGTTGCTCAGAGCACTGGAGCATCTCCCTGTGAGGACAGGCTGAGGGAGTTGGGGCTGTTCAGCCTGGAGAAGAGAAGGTTGTGTGGAGACCTCAGAGCAACTTTTCAATATCTGAGTGTTGGGATGTCTGTGCAGGGCCAGGCTTGGACTGGATGATCCTTAAGGGTCCCTTCAACTCTGATGATTCTCTGATTTAAAACAATAACTAAATCTTTTCCTCCTCTCTTGAACTTCCTGAATTCTAAGAGAAGTGCAAATTCTAACATCTGTGACATGTATTCACCAAGTTTAATCTAGAGTTCTGTCTTCATGAGACAAGGACATTATCATTAATTGTCAAGGGGTGTATTAACTTAGTTAATGATCCCACCCTTGATCGACGATCTTAGAAATCAAATTCGCTGCTTGCTAAGTTCAGCTCAGTAACTTATACTCTGAAAAATCCATGACTTTAAGATTTACAGCAGACTATTACATTTGTGTACAGGGAACTTTCTTTTGATCACTTTTTTTTCAACTTATAAATTACACAAGTGAGGTTGTGGATCTGCTGCTAGAAACTAATCCCTTCACAGTAAATTAAATATAAAAAAAATTACATAAGGATGAACTCCACTGTACATAATTTTGGCAATAATTCAGCAAGGCTGAATCTTTAAAAATAGATATCTTTTTGAAAACTACTGCCTATGGCAAAAAATGGAGTTAAAATAGCAACAGTAGAATTTCAGAATTAAATACACCAGTAAATGCCCTTTTAATGCTGTCTGAAATCTAACTTCCCCAAATTTTCTATCAATTCTTTCTTTAACATTCTCAAACAGCTTGGTTTGGACTGGCTAACAGAAACAGCAGTCTGAGTTCTGTGTCCAGTTCTGGCTCCTCAGGGCCAGAGGGACATGGAGCTCCTGCAGCAGGTCCAGGGGAGGGTGAGGAAGATGCTGAAGGGACTGGAGCACCTCAGGGATGAGCAAAGGCTGAGGGAGTTGGGGCTGTCCAGACTCCAGAAGAGACACTGAGAGTGAATCATTAATATATTCAAGTCCATGAACAGGAGGTGCCAAGAGGATGATCAGACTCTGCTCAGTGGGGAAACCAATACAACAAGAGGGAACAGGAAAAACTGATGCACAGAAAGTTCCACCTGAACACAAGGAAGAACTTCTCTCCTGTGCAGTCCCTGAGCACTGAACAGATTGCCCAGAGAGGTCGTGGATTCTCCTCACTGCAGATATTCCAGACCCCTCTGGACACAACCCTGAGCCATGAGCTCTGGGCTGGCCCTGCTGGAGTAGGAGGTGGGACCAGTGACCCACTGTGGTCCCTTCCAATCTAACCCCTTCTGTGATTCTCTTTTATTAGAATAAACTACTTACCTTTTTGAATTATTTTGCCTTTATGTGACTGCAAAGATAAGTATTTCTTTTGGAATTCCTTGGAGCTTTTGTTCTCGTTTTCAATAACTGATTTCCCTCCGTGTCTTGAAAGAACCTCTTAAATATTGAACCCTGTGAATCAAATCCTCTTGTACAATAAGGATCTCATAGATAGGGACTCAACAGGGATCTCCTAGTTAACCAGGTTCACAATGACAAGATTTATCAGAGTGACAGGGTGAAAGAGAAGCTAAATTATACACAGTTCATCACTGTTCTTTTGCTATGAGTATCATTAATGATTCATGTTTGGTTGGGACTAAAAAAGCCTATCTAGGACAACTAATTGTTGACACTTGGAAGCTTTAAAAATTCCAACCATTAATACTGGCATTAATATTAACACATGACACAAAGTAAGTGGTAGTAAAATTCCAATTTATGCCCACTGTTAACTTCCAAATTATCCATTAAGGATAAACCAAGTTTCATAAATATAAATGCTGGGTTTAATTTCCTATTGGTTTTGCACTTTTATAGTAAAGTTATTTTTCACAGAATCAGCGTCTTTTATGTTGCATGTCAGAGAAGAATCATACTCATCTATGCTTTCAAGTATGCTCAGTTAAGTATAATATCTAAATGTATATTTATATTTTATATTTCTACACATTTTTGGCAGGTTTTCACACATATTTTTGGTGGGCTGTTCTTCGCAGTTGGTCTGAGAGTGTGTGATGAGAAATGCTGTCACACAGACAGGAATTCAGAGGCTGCAGAGAGTGTGAGTTGGCTTTGCAATCCTTTCAGTCAGCTCTAGCTGCTGCTCCTACCACGAATCAGTGCTTGCAGCACAGTTCACACCAGGTTACACCAGTCCAGCTTTGAACTTTGATTACCACACAGCTCCTGGGAAGTGGCATGAGGTTTATTGCCACTCCTGGAGCAGAGCATGGCAATGTTAGCTTCACACTCACTCCAGCAATGCTGGGAGAGCACACACTGACACCAAACACTGCAGTGCTGAACTGCAAGCACTGACCACTGCAAAACTGCAGAAATGTTTGTCCTGTGTGCCCAGTGCTCACAGAAAATTGTGGAGACACTGATCTGGGGCAATGTGGTACCATTGTGGAAGAGACTGAGCACAGAGCTCATGGCTGGGACAACTCCCTCAGGGAAGGAAGTGCAGGGACAGCTCTGAGCTCTTCTCTCTGGGCCCAGGGACAGGAGCCAGGGAATGGGCTGGAGTTGTGTCAGGGACGGGTTAGGCTGCAGATTAGCAACTGGTTCTTCTTTCCCCAGAGGTGTTTGGGCCCTGAACAGCTCCCAGGGCAGTGTCACAGCCCCAAGGCTGACAGAGCTCCAGAGGTGTTTGGCCAATGCTCTCAGCACAGGGTGTGAGTGTCAGGGATGTCTGTGCAGGGCAGGGGTTGGGCTGGGGGATCCTCATTATTCCCTTCCAGCTCTGATTATTCTCTGATTCTTACTCTTTTCCTCTTGGAAAAGAATGCTAGCCCTAGTACAAGACAATTAATAGACACCTTGTTAGGCCTAATATAAGACAACAAAGAGCCAGTTTGTTTTCTGAATGACTGGCAAGTTTTGGAGAAAAGAGTTGTGAGAGTGCAGTAGAAATAAAGTTTAAAGGACCAATAATTCTGGTATTGAGTTGTGTACATTTTTCACAGGCAGCAGATACCAGAGTGAGGAGGAAGTTTATGCAAATGATTCATGAAATAGATTTATTTCAACAAATTAAACCCAGATTTTTTTTCATTGCATAAGTTACTAAACTGATTAAAATTCCAACTCTGAAATAGGAGGCTACAAAAATCATGTTTGAGCTAGTGCTATATGTTTATTTTAATACATCATTGCGTAATATGGTAAATTACTCTTTTGCTTTAACTTTTTAGGTGCTTATTTCATCCTCAGTTCTCATCTTACAGCTTGTCAAGCAATTGCATGGCAAAGAGCTGAACACCAGTGAAATGGGATACAGGACAAATCAGTTACTTCTTCAACAGGTAAGGTTAAAATCCAATAGTTCTAGCAAGAATTCTGTTCATTATCTTTGTTGTGTATAAAAGTATTAAGGTTTCTAACCAAGAAGTTTTTCTTCTGGGGAAGGGACTGGAGCACAAGTGGCATGAGGAGAGGCTGAGGGAGCTGGGGGTGTTCAGCCTGGAGAAGAGGAGGCTCAGGGGAGACCTTCTCACCCTCTGCAACTCCCTGACAGGAGGTTGGAGTCAGGTGGGGGTTGGTCTCTGCTCCCAGGCAACAGCAGCAGGACAAGAGGGCACAGACTCAAGCTCTGCCAGGGGAGGGTTAGGTTGGAGATTAGGAAGAGATTTTTTGCAGAGAGAGTGCTCAGGCATTGGGATGTGCTGCCCAGGGAGGTGGTGGATTCCCCATCCCTGGAGGTTTTCAAGCTGAGACTGGATGTGGCACTTAGTGCCATGGGCTAGTGACCACGGGAGGGTTGGACTTGATGATCTTGGAGGTCTCTTCCAACCTGGTTGATTCTATGAGTCTATAAGTCAATGATACTCGATGTATAGTCATATTATTTACAGGACCTTTTCTTGCTTTTAAGGCTTCTGTGTGATAGAGTGTAAAACACTAGCAATGTGAAGATTTTATAGACATGACGAAAAAGGCTTCTCTGTGGAACATTCCTTCCACAACTTCAGCTCTTTGAACATTTTAAGCCAGACAGTGGTTTAATGTGATCCATATCTGAGCATTCCATGTTGCCTCATGCTGATCTGACCACTCTTGTTCAAATGTCTGTTACTAATTCCTCTTACTCTTCTCCTCTGTATTCTGATAACAAAGCCTGTATTGTTTATAGTTGCCTGTAGCCTTGTTTCTCTCTTTTTCCAGAGACAGATATTTTGTCTACCTTTTTTCCAACCTTAGGGACTTGTTTCACCCTCTCTACAAGTCAGGGAGCTGAAACACAGCTGCTGCATTTAGATATTTGTGCAGTAAAGGGAACATTTTTCATGATCAGATCACCAGATTTTTCATCTTATGGATGATTCTTAGATTTTTTACTCATATTTCTAACACATAGATACTGTTTTCATGAACATGTTCACTAACTCTTTAAAGACCTTGCTGTAGTTTGATGCTGATTCTCCTGCCCCGTATTTCTTTTAGCTCTATGTTCAGTTTAGCAGCATTTTTCTGTTCCTGGGATATTTACATTCCTGTCTTATCACTGATTTTTCTAACATTCTGTACATTCTCCAGTCTTACTTTCATTCTGCTCATGAGAAGAACATTTTATTCCTGTTTATATTTCATGATCTGAACTTGAGAACATAATTACTGCTGAGCTTTTCCCAGTTTAATATCTGTGATGATTAAAGCAGAAAAGGAAATTAGCCTTAACACTTAGTCCTTTTTCAGAGGTTCCATTTGCTGTAAAGCACACTGGTTGTCTTAGTAGAATTAATTGCCTGCATGTCTGAAACTTACAGTGCTTATTTGCCCATTTTCAGGGATTTGAGGGGAGGAGTAACATTTTCCTTTCCTGATAGTGAACATGTACTTGTTTTTATTCAACCTTTTTTTTTTCAAATAAAGAAATTGTCATTAAGAAATAGGTTGTTGCAGTGCAGTCAATAAAATTTGAATTGTTTTACCAAAGAGAGCTTTTTTTCCATGTACAAAAATATCATTTTATTCTCACTGGTCCTTTCCCTGTATCTCTGTAGCTGTCAGTGATTTCACTCTGGGGAGTATTATTTCCATGAGTGTGCTGGTTTGAAAAGCAAACCAGTGAGAGGACTCCGAGTCAGAAGTACAATTTAATATGAACAACACAACAAAACAACACAAATGCAACAGTAAAAAAAAAATAACCTGACAGAGTGAGAAAATAACCTGACAGAGTCAGAAAGTAACCTGACCCCTGTCAGTCAGGGTGCAGTAGTAGTCTGATTGAATGGTGGCTGCAGCAATCCTGGAGTGATGGGTCTGTTGGAGCAGTGATCATGCAACTTCAGTTAGGTAATATGAATCAGGATCTGGTTTAGCATTTAGGGGTTAGAGCAGTGACAGGTTAATGGTTGGACTTAATGATCTTAGAGGCTTCCTCCAACACTGATGATTCTGTGATTCTCAGTTTACTACCCAACTGCAAAACCCAAAGAGTAAGTACATGGAGGAGCAAGTGCCAAGGATGTTTGGAAATCTCAGGTGACAGTGAACAATTCTTTAGTTGCATTGTCCCACACCCTTTCTGTCCCAGCTCTCCACAGCTGAGGGTAGGACTGAAAATATAAGAAGCAGCTAATACACTAAGAAAAGAAAACAACTGAATTTGACGTAAATAAGACTCTAAGAAACATAAATGTTAACAGCCTTGCATTTGAGTGTAGCTTTCATACAGATTTATGACTTGGTGAAGTAAAATAATCAATCTCAAATGGCACCCAAAGTAAAAGAAAATCTATGTGAATTTATCCAAGAAAATTGCAGTAGATAGAAAACTGATGAAGTGACATTTAGACACAGGTTGAAAGAAAAGCTTCCAAGATCTAAAAAGTTCCATTATCCTTTGAGGATTATATAAAAACTATTTGATCTCCTTGTCATGCATGGTATTGACATCCTCTCTTTGGACTCATCATAGGGGATGTCTAGTTGCTTTCAACATGATGTTATTTAGAAACTTCCTATGAGTTTTATTTAACTGAAAAAGTAACAATGGAAAAATCTATTCATGACAAAAATAGCTGAAAATAACTCATTGTGTGAAACTCTGTATTGCAAAGAAATCAAACAAACTCTGCTTGTGTAACCACATGATCCTCCCAAAGGAAAGAGAATTAATATGAAGGTTTAAAAATGCATCTTAAACTGCATCTTTCTTTGCCTTTGCCAAAGAATTTGCTACCAGCACATCTCACTGCATGGAACTGCTCAGATACCTAGTGAGGCAGCAATACTAGCAACTGGCCATGACCTTTGCCAACAGTTAATCTTTACAAGCAGAGTAACTTCCACCTGCATGGATGACAAACACTGAGTAAATATTACTGTGGATGACAATGGATATCAGCATGGACAAATATAAAATATTGAGTGGGCTGATATCCCCAGTGAATAGCTCTGTTTCACTGTGTTAAACAGTGGCTGTCAAGTCTTAACATTCTTTTTTGGC
>NW_008677655.1:14799-20346 GCF_000695815.1 Acanthisitta chloris | reverse complement strand
ATATATTCCATATATACCTTAGACAAACACTGCTTTATCAATTTCTTGGTGCAACTCCTTAGAGAGGCACAGTATGAACCAAAGATAGGACAAGAACATGAAAAGTAAGAAGATGAAAATGAGGAGTTAAAATCTGCTGTTCCTGTCCGTTGCTTTTGGTGGAGAGCAAGAGACAGAAGGAACATAAGAATTACCCAGCAGATTGTGGATCAGACAATCATAGAACTTCAAGGCCAGGCTGGATGAGCCTTGAGCAACCTGGTCTAGTGAGGAGGTGTCCCTGCTCAGGGTTGGGACTAGATGATCTATAAGGTTCATTCCAGCTCCTAAATCCTATGATTCTATGACATTCTGCCTCAAAAACAAAGATAGGGAAATTTGGCCAAGGAGGGAAGTTTTTTCTTTTAATCTGTTTTGGGGTTTTTTTTCCCACAAAAAAATGAAGGCGAAACTCAAGTGGAAATCAGGATAAAGTGCATGAAGGACTGTGCCCCGTGGGAGGGATCCCACGCTGGAGCAGGAAACAGCATGAGGAAGAAAGGCCAACAGAGGTGAAGTGCTACTACTTGATCACAACTCCCATAACCTTTTCCCCTGAGCTGCTGTCAGGGAGGGAGGGAGGGAGGAGAGAGAAGAGTTAAGAGTGAAGGAGTGAAATTAAGCTTGGGGGAAACTGGGGAGTAGGGAGAAGATACTTTTAGCTTTGCCTTTGTGGTTTTGTTACCCTGATCTGGTTTTAATTGGAAATAAATGAAACTAATCTTCCCCAAGTTGAGTCTGTTTTGCTCAAGGCAGTAATTGAAGAATGAGCTCCCTGGTTTTATCTCAACCCATGGAATTTTCCATCTTATTTTCCCTCTCCATCTTGCTGAGGAGAGAGAGTGGTTGGGTGGAAGTGTGTTAACCAGCCAACCCACCACTGTCTGCCTTGATTCCTCCAGCAACCAACTCTCAAACGTGCTGATCTCTCTAATTCCCAGCCCAGGCTTATTCCCTCCCCAGTATTTGGCTCCTAAACCTCTTTTTCTACTCATTGGTGTGCCCAATCTGCTTGCAGTGATTGCCCACACTGACCTACACATCCACAAAATACATATATTCTTCCAAGAATATAAGTAAACAGTAAACCTACTCAAATTTCATGAAGATTTATGCAAGGACATCAGGGAATTCATGCATCAAATTCAATTATATGAGATATTTTTCTGCTGACAAATAACAGTCTATATTTGTCCTTTTTATTTCTGTCAGCTGGTTTACTATGAGTCATTTTAAGCAGAGTTATAATCCTCTTTTCTCTCGAACGAGTGAAGTTGCTGATAAATTTGGAGAACTGAAAAAAAATGTAAGCAGAGCAACATCGGACAAGGAGTAACTTGTTAGAAAATGCATAAACATGTTTGTTAAAATGGGAACTCTCTAAGAAAACCCAACACAGCTTTTCTTGCCCCTAAAGATTTCCAGGGATTTAGAACTTCTCTTCAAATAACTTGGGATTGTTTCTTCAAATAACTAGGGGTAATGGGTTCAAATTGAAGGAGGGGAAATTTAGGCTCGATATAAGGAAGAAGTTTTCCCTGTTGTGGTGGTGAGACCCTGTCCCAGGGTGCCCAGGGAGGCTGTGGCTGCCCCAACCCTGGCAGTGTTCACAGCCAGGTTGGATGAGCCTTGAGCAACCTGCTCTGCTGGGAGATGTCCCTGTCCGGGGCAGGGGTTGGGACTAGATCATCTCTAAGGTCCATTCCAAGCCCTAAAATTCCATGATTTTATGATTTATGATTGGAATCATCTTTATGAGAAGGGTAGAAGAGGTGAGTGAGTTTGTAATGGGATTATGATAATGTCCTGTATTTCAGATAATTTTGGTCACAGTCTCAGTTTTCAATGGTTTTAGTCATCTGATTTCCATTACAGCCAGTTGGAGCTATGTGGCTTAAATACCACATGGCACTAAGCAGTGTAGAGGAAATAATTATGGATAGAATAATTGCATAAGCTTAAACTCATATTGCTTCCAGTAGATGTCCCATCTGTGTTATATGTAGATTTCTGGGTGTTTGAAATCTGATTTCTCCCTGGTATGAAACAAATTAAAAATAACAAGTTTAGGAACAACTTTTCCAGCAAGTGTGGAGAATTTTTTTGAAATGCTAGGAGCTACAGAACTCTAATAAAACTACAATAAACAGGTACACTGGAATGTCTGGGTTTATAATGAAGTGATAATAGCAGTATTGTGCTACTTTATGAGGTTATAATCCTGCTCCCAAACTATGAGGCTGAAGGATGAAACCTTTATTCCAAAACTAGAACTGCATTATTGCCTCATAAAGCAGTGCAGCAGCACATTATTGGTTGGATGTGACTAGTATTAGTGCTCCTGTAGCTTTTTGTACTTTTTAACTGTTTGGACAGTTCAGTGCAAATCAGATTAGAGTGATAAGTCATTTATGGATGCATAGGGTGAGATGATAATGAGTTTGGAACTGGATAAATAGGCAAAGCCACAGATGACTGCATGAAAGTTCTGTGAATTGCTACTTTGCAAATGTATTCACACAACTTTGGAAGGAAAGGAAAAACCCTGTGAGTAATAATGCTCTTTTTCTGTTTGCATACAACTGAGGGACTATTGACTTACACTATGCCTTTAGTCACGCAGAGAAATAAATGCATAATGCAGAAAATGCTGCCTTAGGCTTGATCTGCATCTATGCTTTGCATCACTCCTGTGGATAGTCATAATGAGCCAATGCAGCTACTCAAATAGAAAAATTTACCCACATCTATTAGAAGATTCAGGGTCAGGATCATAATTCTTTGTTGATATTGGAGTATTTTGCTATTAGAAAATATGCATAAACCTTTCTTACTACCCATATAAGCAAAATGAATATATATGGAAGAGAGTCCTTGGCTGTAGGTTATCCATTCAAGTGGGGGAGAGATACAAGTAGCTAATGGCCAATGGCCAAAGGGCATCACATCCAGACAATGATGGGATAGACCTTGTTTGCCAGCTGTAGGCAGACTACACTTCATTCCTAGTCCAATGCTTCTGTGTTCTGGTATTTAGAACAGGACAAAGCTCTTGCCCTTCCTCCCTATCACAGAATCATAGAATAATAGAATTTAGGGGTTGGAATGGAGCTTAGAGCTCACCCAGCCCCAAGCCCTGCCCTGGGCAGGGACACCTCCCAGCAGAGCAGGTTGCTCAAGGCTCATCCAACCTGGCTGTGAACACTGCCAGGGTTGGGGCAGCCACAGCCTCCCTGGGCACCCTGGGACAGGGTCTCACCACCAGAACAGGGAAAAACCTTTTTCTCACATCCAATCTTGACTTCCCCTCCTTCAGTTTTAACCCATCACCCCTTGTCCTGTCCCTTCAGTCCCTATCACAGAGTCCCTCTCTGGCTCTTGTAGCCCCTTCAGATATTGAAAAGTTGCTCTGAGGTCTCCACACAACCTTCTCTTCTCCAGGCTGAACAGCCCCAACTCCCTCAGCCCCAAGTTCCTTTATTCTGTAAAACTGCTTTGTTATACCATGTGTGTGCTTGGACTTTCATCATTACTCTTTTGATAAGATTCTTCACTTGTCCCAGAAATTTCCAGTTTCTTCTCTAGCTACTATGCAAAAAGTGATGAATACCTAACTGGTTGAAGAGGAATGGTAAAAATGTTTTTTCAGCTACAGTGGGAATGTATAGCCCAGGGAGGTGGTGCAGTCACCATCCCTGGAGGTGTTTCAGAGGTGTCTGATGTGGCACTGCAGGATCTGGGTTAGGGTTTAGTGGTTCCAGCAGTGACAGGTTCATGGTTGGACTGGATGATCCTAGAGGTCTCCTCCAACTTTGATGATTCCCTGATTCTATAGTGAAATGCAAATGTTCTGGACTCAAACATATTTTATGCATTGTGGCATATGTCCAGTTCATGAAAAATTTCACTACAAAAAGATTTCAGTAGAAAAAAATGATTAAAGGACAAACTGCATTGCAGGACTTGTTTCAATATTCAGATCAAGCAGAGAAAAAGTATCCAATGATTCAACCAGCTAACATATCCCTGTTGCTTGTCTGCCACAGAGATATCTCTGAGAACAAATCAAAATCACTAAGTCTCACAAATTTATGCATTTATTTCCCTTGTGTACAACCTGCACTGGAATTCCTAGCTATGATCTAACATCCTTCAGCCTTTTTCCCCTGACCAGCTTACTCAAACTGCACATAGGATGTAAAATTAGCTCAGGAGTGGAGCTAAGCTACTGCTGTGGAAACCTGTTTATTTTCTCCAGCAAAAGCAAAATGCTGCAGTTTCTCATGTGTGTTGCTGCTGACACAACAGTCACTGTCTCTCTCCACCTTCAGCTACACACACCAAGATGACAGTGTCATATTTCAGCATTTTGGAAGGCAGTAGAATGCTTTGCCTTTTACATCTCTGTCTGTTAAATAATTAATCCTATCCCATCCCTGTGAGGTTGATAAGTATTATCCTTCTCTCATAGATGAGGCAGTAAACACCAAAGACTAAATTCTATTGACGTCAGCAGAGGGTTATTAAGGATTTTGGAGGAGATCACTAAGTGAAAGAGTCTCCAGCTCCTGATTCTGTGGCCAGTCTAATGGGCTAAGCTATCTAATAATACACACATATCAGTGCTTCTCTTACAGAACCACAGATCATCCCCAAATATACTGGATACAAAAGGGTATAGTTTATCTGTTGCATCTGATGTTCCCCAGGAGGCTATCAAGGCATGAACTGCAGAATGGTTTCCTCTCTTGCAGTTTTATTTCCCAGTTCCTTCCTTTTACCAGTAAAGGCAAAAGCAATTTATTGGCCAAGGAGTCCATCTATTATTTAGGAAATGTGGGAAGCTATTTTAATCTCCTTCTGATTAATCCTTGTTTAGGATTTATCAGTGAACTTCTTTTGTGCCATGCAGCATTTGCCTATGGTAAGATGTAATCCATGCAGTTTGGCATGTAGGAAACATGGGAAAACAATAGAATTCTTGGTGTTTTAGCATGTTAGTCAAAAATCAGCACTGCAAATTGAACTGAGACAATGACATGTAGGAACAGGGGGATGGAGATCTGCAGAAATCTGCCTGGAAGATGTAGGTGTCATGACACACCTGTAGGGCCTTGATGTTTGTTAGCAATTCTCAGACACAGGACCATGTGTCAGGGAACTTTAGGTTTTGTTGTACAGTCACCAGAACTCAGGCAATCAATCCAATATTCAGACCCAAAAGGTGTTAGGAAAAAAGGTCTTAAATTTATACAATTGACTTCCAACAAGAGTGGAAGATAACAAGTAACTTTGACTGAAGCAGTGCCAAGTGAAAAAGCACTAAGGGATGAGAAGGAGGACACAACCTTCAGATCTGGTACATTCTACAGACATAATGCCACAACTGTTACTTGAATTACACTAGGTTGCTATTCAGTCGACAAATACTGAGGCTAAAAGGCTGAAGTCTCCTTCCATTTAATGACAATCCAGTCATTACAGTTAATTGAGCCCAGGGAAAGATTC
>NW_008677655.1:12854-14762 GCF_000695815.1 Acanthisitta chloris | reverse complement strand
GCTGAACTGCATTGTGCTGTAGGCATCCTTCTAATTATTGACCAGATTTTCATTAGCTGCAATTAGAAAGACACTTAGTGCCACAGAAAACATCCCAAAGAAGGTATCATGATGAATTCTCCCATCCTGCTGAGAGGCAGCACTTACATCAAGGTCGAACCCAGACCAAGGTAGTTACTAATACTCATCCCAGTCCCTTCCCTAAACTCCTGCCTTGTGTTCAAAGCCAAAGGGCACTAAGGGATGGTCCACACTCAGCTTACAGGACTGCAGCACTTCCTAGAGAAAAGACCTGTCCCAAAGTAGTTTTCCATGGGAAACTACCTGAGCAGAGGCTGTAGTGAGGTGGAGGGGTCAGTCTTTTCTTTCACATAACAAGTGATCAGGACGAGAGAAAATGGCCTCAAGTTGCACTAGTTGAAGTCTAGAATAGACATGAGGAAAAAATCTTCATTGAAAGGATGATCAGGCATTGGAAAAATCTGCCCAGGGATGTTGAGGAATCACTATACTGTCAAAAAATGTGTGGATGTGGCACTTGGGGACATGGTTTAGTGGTGAACACGTCCTGCGCTGATAGACTCAATGACCTTCAAGGTCTTTTTATAACCTTAATGATCCTACAATTCTATGATTCTACTGATAATAATAATGATAGGAATAGTAAAAACAGCAACAAAATTAATTCACAGCCTTGTTGAAATGTGGAAATACGTTTACTAAACTTTTCCTTTCAGGATAAGGACCTTAGGAGGAGGAACAAGGCAAGGAGAGATAACCAGAGAAGGTAATAGTTTGTTGCTAAAATGTTTGGATGCTCAAGGAAATGAAAGTAATTCTGACTTCTCTAAACAAATAAAGATTGGACCATTTTGTATTTTTAAATTATATCCAAATTTCTTAAAATAGACAATTTTTACATTGACACATATTTATTGACTTGTTCCACATCTCTATTTGATGCAGGTTCAAATCTGCAGACTAATTCCCTTCCAACTCAGGAAAATTCTGTCAATGAGGATGTAAAATTATCAGTAAACCAGATTTTCACAAGATTTTATTTGTAATTTGCCATTTTTAGTTCTCTGAATGTGAAAATCCCCGGGTTTAATTTTGAATGTAATTAGATTTAAACTGAAGTAGAGGTTTTGCACAATGATCACTTCTCTCGTTAAAGATGCACCATAAGGAAGCATAGTCTTTTCTTCCCCACTAATGACAATTAGAGTTCAAAATTCCACTCTGATTAGCCTTTGATTATCACAGTGCTTTGTGAATAACAAAATAATGACTTCACTTAATTGGTGAGAGCAAACCAGAGATAAACCCAACATTTTTTTAACATGCAAAATATGCAGAATAAGCAATCAAAGCATTTTAAAAGTCACTCTTATCTTTCTACATCCTTTTAACATCACTCAGTAAAGCCTGAATATGCTTTCATTGGCATTAAATTCCATTATGGATAAGCATCTAGTTGTACTTAGTCCTAATCATTTTTACAAACTTTCCTTGGAACTGTAAAGGTTGTGTTAATATCATGGGGTTCAACCAAATGCAGTGCAAGGTCCTACATCTGGGCCATGGCAACCCCAGGCACAGCTCCAGGTTGGGTGGGGAAGGGATTGAAACCAGCAGTGAGGAGAGAGACTTGGGAGTGACAGTGGGTGAGAAGCTCAGCATGAGCTGCAGTGTGAGCTCAGCCCAGAAACCAATGGAATCCTGGGCTGAGCCACAGCAGTGTGGGCAGCAGGGCAAGGGAGGGGATTCTGCCCCTCTGCTCTGCTCTGGGAGACACACCTGGAATACTGCATAATACAGAATAAAGGAACTTGGGGCTGAGGGAGTTGGGGCTGTTCAGAGAAGAGAAGAGAAGGTTGTGTGGAGACCTCAGAGCAACTTTTCAAT
>NW_008677655.1:6390-12574 GCF_000695815.1 Acanthisitta chloris | reverse complement strand
TCCATTCCAACCCCTAAAATTCTATGATCACAAAAGGATAATTGTGAGATAATTTGCAAGAACATAGCCCCATCTAACAAGATTGCAAACAGTTCAATTTGTGGATTTTTGGGGCAATATATTTTTATTTTCTTCCATTTGAAAAGAAATATGCAAGAACATGGAATCTGTGCAAGGGATGTAAAATGTCAGGATTAGAGTATCATCTCTTTAGCTGTCATCATTCCTCCAGTGCCCCAGATATGTCATGTTCTGAGCATCTGAACACAGAGCTGAGCTGTGGATCTTCCAAGAAACAATTTCCATCAAAGCTTCAGGATGAAAATGGTAGTAAGCAGTTTTTAGAACTGTCTGTCATCACAAAACTAGATACACAGGAAAGAACATATTCAAAGAGTGGAAACTGAAGAATTGAAATGTCTAAGAAAGAAAACTTTGGAACAACTTCTCTTTTTCTGAAGGAAAACTGCCATTTTACAAAGCAAGTTAAACTGGTTTTTGTGTTGATGAGACCAAGAGCTATGACTTGTTAGAAAGGAAAGCTAAACTCTCACATTTCTATAGTGATAAGTCATGTCAATTATTGACAAGAGACTTTAAATTATGTCCTTTCCCTCCAGATATCACTAGAATTTCAGAGTATCCCAATTTATGATTATTTTGGCCAGTCTCAATATACACCTTTCACTGTGCCAACTCCCATAGTTTTTCAAACATTCACAGAGTTTTCTTCAGTTATCTGATGAAAACTGCTCTCAACAAAATCTTGGGTACTGCAAATTTTAACACCACACAATACAATAAAAATCATTTCTCTTCATAACTGTTGCTCAAAACCACATTCTCATTCTCACTGCATTTCAGTGCAGCTTGCACCAAAAATAACTCCTGTTACACAGAGGTCAACGTGTCATTCATACTAAATGATAATTAAGCTTTATAAAATATTAATAGCCAAAGCTAAGTGAAAAACATTTATAGTCCATTTAATGCTTTCAAAAAATTAAGGAATTTCTACATAAGTTATGACTCTGTATCACTCGAGAGCTCACTTTTATCTCCAAGTAACAAGAGCAGAAAAAAACCCCAAAACAGTTGAAGACTTTCAGCTAACAGATTTGAAACACATGTACGCACACACATAGCAGTTCACACTTAGAAAGCAAAAAGAGGAAAACACCAAAATCTTTCACTCACTTTCAGGAAAATCTCAAACTTCTCTAGATTTCCACTAGCATATTTATTCTTATCGTGAGTTTGGTACTACAAGTGTGGGGGGTTGACTCCAGCAGGACCCAGGTGCCCCCACAGCTCCTCTGTTCAGTTCCCTCCTCAGATGGACACAGTCCTGCAGGAACAGACTGCTCCAGTTGCTTTCTGGTTTATACCTCATTTGAACCTGCCCCTGATCACCTTAAAGCCATTCCCTCTTGCCCTGTCACGACATTCTTTTGGAAAATGTTCCTCTCCAGTCTCTTGTTGGCCCCTTTCAGATACTGGAAGGCTGCCCTAAGGTCTTGCCAGAGTTTTCTCTTCTGCAGGCTGAACAGCCTCAACTCTCAGCCTGTCCTCACAGGAGAGGTGCTCTGGTCTTCTGATCATCTTCATGGCTCTCCGCGGGACACGTTCCAAGAGATCCATGACCTTCTTTTGTGTGGAACCCTAGAGCTGGATGCAGTGCTACAGGTGAGGTGTCACCAGAGTGGAGCAGAGGGGGAGAATCACCTCCCTTGGCCTGTTGGCCACACTCCTCTGGATGCAGCCCATGATACTACTTGAATGTGCACTCACAGCCCAGAAAAACAGCCTGGCATGTAGTGTCATGGGATACTACAACTGCATAAAACACAGACTGAGAATGTGGTTTACACACTAGTGGATAATGGAGAAAATCAGGCTGTTTGTACATAACACCTTCATAGTAAGGACAAAGTTTTTCAGGCTTTAGTGAGAAATTGCTCTTATAATCTAAGCTTTTACTGGTGTTCCTCACAGTTATCATAGAATCATCAAGGCTGGAGGAGACATCTAAGTCCATTGAGTCCAACCATTAACTGTCACTGCTGGAACCCCCAAACCCTAACCCAGATCCTGCAGTGCCACATCAGACACCTCTGAAACACCTCCAGGGATGGTGACTGCACCACCTCCCTGGGCAATATCCCAGGGCCTGATCTGTGAAGCAACAGGACATCAAGGACACTCCTAAGTATTTGTGAAGAGACACAACCTGATTGCACTTGCCTAGGTTAGAGACTGAGGAACCTATTCAAATCCCAATGGTTTATGGACACATCATAAGTCAGGGATTGCTCAGCTGCAATATTATACTACAACCTTGGATAAAATCACATGCAGTTTCCAAAACAAATCATGCATGTTTTGCAGTAGAAATAAAATAACATATTTCTGGTTTGACAGAAAAGCACATTTGAACTAAACACACCAAAATTGGACACATAATGTACAGGATTAGCTTAGTATTTTGTATGGTAGATAATTTAGTGGTAACAAACTAGCTGAATATTAGAGCTCTTGATCACTAGAAAACCCACTGAGTTTCAATTTTTCAACAAGGCAAAGTTTTGTGCTGAAATTTCCATAGGACTTTACAAAAATATAAATTTATAATCACAGTAAGAGAAAGAGAAAACTAATAGGGTGTAAATTTCTGATGAGAAGTAGGAGATATAACCTACAGGAGCTGTAAAAACTCATGGTCTGCACATCATGCTCTAGAAATGGTGTGAGTTATTTTACACTGCTCTACCAGTATAAGCAGCAGAACACCTTGGGAATGGGTTAACATCTGTCACTCACCCTTGTTTTATTTGGAGATTGGTCTAAAGCCAGTCCTAAAAATTTATAGTTTTCATAAGAGCCATCGGTTTTAACCACCTCTTGCAGTGATTGATGAAATGCTTCCTTCCTGCTATTCTTTGGACAAAGAAAATGATCTTGAGCTACTGCTTGTTTACTCTGTGTCTTTCCTCAATGTGATTCCTGTATGAATTACAGATAGGTAAAGCCAGGAAAACATAGTGCTGGATTATGTCCACTCTATTGAATAAATGAACACATGTTATGTTTGAAAGAGCAGAATGGCTCTAATGTAAATTTCTAGACTTGGCACTGGGAATAAGACTGTACAGGCAAGAAGAGAGTCACATATTCATCTTCCTCACTGAACAGCAGGAAAGAAATATGTCACAGGAATAGTACCAGCAGCTGCTTGTGACTTCTAAATGATATGTGGAAAAATCAAACCAGGTAAAGTGCTAAGTCATAGAATCATAGAATTTTAGGGGATGGAATGGAGCTCAGAGCTCACCCAGTCCCAAGCCCTGCCCTGGGCAGGGACACCTCCCAGCAGAGCAGGTTGCTCAAGGCTCATCCAACCTGGCTGTGAACACTGCCAGGGTTGGGGCAGCCACAGCCTCCCTGGGCACCCTGGGACAGGGGCTCACCACCAGAACAGCAACAAACTTCTTTCTTGCATAAAACCTAGACTTCAGTTTGAACCCATTGCCCTTGTCCTGTCCCTGCAGCTCCTAACACAGATCCCTCTGCAGCTTCCCTGGAGCCCCTTCAGCTCCTGGAAGGTGCTCTGAGCTCTCCACACAACCTTCTCTTCTCCAGGCTGAACAGCCCCAACTCCCTCAGCCTGTGCTCACAGGGAGATGCTCCAGTGCTCTGAGCAACTCTGTGGCCTCCTCAAGAAACTTGATATTGGTTGAGTTTTATAGCATTAAGGAGATGCTTCATCAGCTTCAGAAGAGACAAAATCCTGTTTCAGGAAGATATTCCTGGGGTTTTTTTTCATATTGCAAGTTGGACCTGAGTTTGGAGAAAAAGGAGCAGTTTGTTCCGATTTTTCAGAACTCTTTGTAGTGCTATACCATCAGCAGAGCTTAAAGAAGCTCTGTCTCCATAAGCAGTGTAATTAAATATGCTCTAATAAGTATTACTGAAATGTCATGTTTGGAATGATAATGCTAATCAATGCAAAAGTTTACTTTAGAGCAATTTTGCTAAAGTACCAAATCCCATATTTACCTAATCTTCTATTTAAACTTTGCAGAAATAACTAGAATCTACTACTTAATTAGCATTGTGTTCTTCTCCATCTTAGCTGGCCTACTTTAAGGCTTTAATATTTTCTTATAAAAATGTAGTTGACCCTTTTTAATAAGCTTCTTTTCAAAGATCAAATATCTCTGTAAGATTTTCTCAGTTTCTCTGGATCTGCTACCTGTGCTTAAGTACTTGGGACTATCATACTTATTTGAAACTTATTTGCCACTAAACCCCTCACCTTTCTGTATTTTAAAAAATGTAGAAAGTTGTGCTTATTTATGCTTTGCCCAATATGTGCAGTCTTATCATTTCAATAGTGCAAGATTTTCAGACTGATCCTGCCATTCAGTGTAGACATGTTCTGTCTAATGTGTAAATCCTTATTTTCAGTTTACTTAGAAGCAGAGAAAGAACCCAATAAAACTATGTTCCCTTATGAATTTCCTGTTGACTCTGGTGGCACAGAAAACTAGACACAATTTTAGATTTTTTAAAGGACTAGATACTAGTTATTCTTGTTTTGCATAGAGGTCATCCACTTATTCATACTTAGAACCTTAAAATCATTAGGGTTGGAGGAGACCTCTAAGAGCATCCAGTCCAACCATGAACCTGTCACTGCTGGAACCCCCAAACCCTAACCCAGATCCTGCAGTGCCACATCAGACACCTCTGAAACACCTCCAGGGATGGTGAGTGCACCACCTCCCTGGGCAATATCCCAGTGCTGAACACCACAACAGGCAAAACATTTCTCCTCACACCCAATCTGACTCTGCCTCTTCTTTGGCATTTGCTGAGGTGTGGCTGAGTGTTTGGAAGGAGGTGAAGTGCAAAGTGACCTGGCACAGGTTCCATGCTGTGATGTGTCCCTGCTGATGTGCAGGATGGCTGTGACTCATTTGCCCAACAGACTTGGAGCTTTCCCTTCAGGTCACCTTCTGAAAGATACAGACATGTAGCCCTAAATAGAAGAAAAACCCAAGGAAAAGATTCCAGTTTTCCTCCTACCCCTTCCTGAGGACAGATCTTACACCTGCTAGATGAACAAAGCCATCTGCAGGAGTTGTGGTAGAGATTTTGAACGCCAGCTAGGAAATTTATTTGACAAAGCTTATTGATTTCTGCAGACAAATCTCCTGAAACACCTTAGTCTCTACAAATCATACTGGCTCTGGGACTTTCTGCCTTTAGGTTATAGTCCCATGCAATCTAAAAATCCTAGTCCTATTTACAGCAGGTTTTGCAGCAAAACACATTCATTCAATTTGGAGTTATCAGAGGTAATTTGACAACCCTTAACTAAAGTGAAACCATTCCTGATTTATGCCAGTACCATTGAAATAAGGATCAAACTTTCAATAATGGAGTTGTAGGAGAATATTATCCAGCAGAGAAGCAAGACAGATAACAAAAAAGAAAAGGTCTAGACAGGAGATCTACATGCCAACTGTGTGGAAAAATAACCTGCCACTGAGTCTGGATGGTGTAGGTTGAAAGACAAACTTTCCTGTGTTCTTGGAAAGAGCATATTCTTTACTCTCAGTCTGGCTCTGATCTATAAATTTGGGAAGTTTGATGTTCTCACTCATTCTGAAGGTATTATATGATAATATAATTCCACAAAATTTCAAATAATTTTAAAGATATGGTCCTCAAAAGAAAACCCATCACTGTTTAGCTCTTAGGGACAGTTCATCCATTTTCATGCTTTGCTATCCATACTGCTATAATTCTACACTGAATGAAATGAATTGGTGGTGGAACAGTCAGAAATTGTGTACTAATAGTGATAATATTATATGATATATCTACCTGCCTATATATACTCTATATATAGATATATGTATTGAATATATAGATCTAGATAGATAGAATCCTGGGCTGCACCCACAGGAGTGTGGGCAGCAGGGCAAGGGAGGGGATTCTGCCCCTCTGCTCTGCTCTGGGAGACACACCTGGAATACTGCACACAGCTCTGGTGTCCTCAGCATCAGAAGGACATGGAACTGTGGGAGCAAGTCCAGGGGAGGCCACAAAGTTGCTCAGAGCACTGGAGCATCTCCCTGTGAGGACAGGCTGAGGGAGTTGGGGCTGTTCAGCCTGG